>NW_026009155.1:0-3422 GCF_001458135.2 Marmota marmota marmota | reverse complement strand
GAGTGTCTGCAACTCTTAATAAAAATGTCAAGAATCCCAAAATCTTATGCATAGTGTACATGATTTTAAAAGAAAATAAATATACTGTTGTACTAGTTTTCTGGGGCTGCTATAACAAATGACCACAAACTGGATGGTATCACAGAAATTCATTCATCCAAGTTCTGGAGATTAGAAGTCTGAATTCAAGCTGGGCAGGGTGGTACACGCCTGTAATCCCTGACTCTCATGAGGTTGAGGCAGGAGGATCACAAATTTGAGGCTTCTGCAATTTAGCAAGACCCTGTCTCAAAATAAAAAACAAAAAGGGTTGGGATGTGGCTCAGTGGTGAAGTTTCCTTGGGTTCCATCCTCAGTATCAAAACAAAACAAAGAATCCTCCCTGTTCTCTCGAAGCTTCTGGTGACAATCTCAGAGCCCCTTGGCTTGAAGCTGATTAATCCCCACGTTGTCTTCATACCTTCCTACCTCCCCTCTTCTTATAAGGACACAGCCACCCCACCATAATCTACTGTGATCTCAACTTCATTATACCTGCCATGACCCTATTTATAAACAAGGTCTCGCTCTGAGGTTCTGTGTGGACACAGATTTGGAGGTACTCCCTTCAACCCATGCCATTTGTCCTCACAGAAATCCAAGGCACCATGAATTGGCTTTTAAGTGAGGCATCACTGGGCTGCCACAGGCCAGTCAGCTGGGTGTCCTGGATGTGGGTTCTTGCTGTGGCATAACCTATCACCGAAAGGGATCTTGGAGAGCCGTCCACACTTCCTGCTTCATCAGTTAGGAATCTGAGAGCTTGATGGTCAGGGGACCTACCCTAGGAGAAACTCCTGTGTACTGCACTTCCTGCTCCACCCAAGGAGTCCACCTCACACCAGTGCAAATCAGACCCAAGAAAATCTTCACTGCACACCTCAAAGACCCCTTTCAGGGTTGAAGTAGTTTATCTACTGCTTAGTCACAAACTTAACACCTTAAAATAGCACACGTCTGTGACCCAGGTCTCTGTGGGTCAGGATCTGGACACAGCTTGGCTGGGCCCTCTGTTTCAGGGTCTCTCACAGGTGGCCTTAAGTGTCAGCCTCGGCGTGAGTCTTCTCACAGGATGGACTGCCAAGCTTGCTGGGGTGGTGGCAGGTGGACTGAGGGCTGAGTTCCTAGGTGGCTTTTGGACAGGACCCACCCTAGCTTCTTGCCTTGCAGGCCTCACCAGCGTGACAACTTGCTGTGTGAAAGCCAGGAATGGAGCAAGTCTGCCATCAAGACGGAAGCCGCCATCTCGTATTTGCCGATGACATCCTCTGTCTTTGCCCAGGGCTGCTTGTTTTTGGTGTTTTGTTTTGCTTGTTGTTGTTTTTTTTTGTTGTTTGTTTGTTTGTTTTTTAGATATCGCCCTGCTGTATTTGTGACAAGCAAGTCACAAGTCCTGCCCACGCACCAGGGGGACATTACACAGGTGTGAACACCAGGAGTGCAGGGTCATTGGGCACCATCTTCCACTCTGTCTGCCACAAGGACAATGATGGCCACTGTGCTCTTTCTGCCCCAGAAGGCAGTCTGGCTTTGGGGTATGTTGAAGGGTCTGTCTCCTGGGAGAGCACTAGAAGCCAGACAAACCGAGGATTTCCTCATTTTCAGTATAATATGATATTACCTGATTTCTGGATCTCAGTTGTGAAGGAGCCGGAACCTCTAACCTTTCAAGGATAATTTTCCAAAATTGGAAAGTTTCATGAGCTGGCATTTGTGTGTGTGTATCATTAAAAGCTTCATTTCTGGCAGGGCCCAGTGGAAGGCTGAGGCAGGAGGATCTAAAGTTCAAGGCCAACCTCGGCAACTTAGTAAGACTCTGTCTCAAAAATAAAATTAAAAGGGCTGGTATGTAGCTCAAGGTAGGGTTTGATCCCCAGTTACCCGCCCCCCCCTAAAAAAAGCTTTAATTATCATGTAGGTTACTAATACATTTTATTTCCCCACACCTTGTCCATGTCTAAATGGACATGGACATAACTTCATCAACTTTCATATGATTTTTTATAATAAGTCTCCAATAAATATTGTTTCTTAGGTTTTCTCTTGTTTTGTTTTCATGCTGGAGATTGAACTCAGGGATTTAGGCATGTTGAGCACACACTCTACCACCGAGCTACCTCCCCAGCCAAGGAACATCTGTTGGATGGATGGATGGATGGATGGATGGATGGATGGATGGATGGATGGTTGGATGGATGTTTTCACTGGCCTTGGTTCAGGCAGACTGCAGTAACAGGAGTCACTGTTACATCAATGAATCAAAGCTGGAGAAAATCCTGAATAGTGTCAAGTTGTTCCTCTACAAACCTATTCTGGCAATTTCCAACAGATCCTGTAAACTCCAGAGCAATTTTCTGCACCTCCTAGTCTTTCTTATGGAAGCTCTTCCAAGCTTCCTCCCTAAGCCTCTGTTGATCAAGTCAGTTGCAGAGACTATAAAAGCAGGACCAGATGTAGCTCAGTGGTAGAGCACTCGCCCAGTATGCACAAGGCCCTAGGTTTAATCCCCAGCAATGAAGAAAAGAGAAAGGAACTATAAAGAAAACAGACTTTATTGGGGTCTTAGGAGTTGCAATTTAGGAAGCACAGACTCAGAAGTCTCTGAATCTTCCTTTCCAGGAAAGAAGAAAAAGTGGGAGATTAGACAGAATGTTGAATGTTGAGGAGGAACAGGGCTACGTGACTGATAGAAGATAAGGGCAAACAGAATGGAGATATGAAGGTATCAGCAGAATACAAATGTTCACAAAACAACCTGCATTGTGAGCCCCTGGGCACAATGTGACTGTCCAGCCATTCTCGTCCTTCCAGATGCCGGGAATGAGGGAGGAGGGGACCAAAGTTCACCTTCCACTGTCTCTTGCTTCGTGTATGGGTCCTACTTCCTTAAGGGCTCCCCAATGCACTCTGAAAGCTCTTTCAATACTGTTGTCATTTCTAAGTTCCCTTTTATTTTCGTACCTCAAAACCATCCCCCAGTCTTGGAGATGCCAGGCTGCATTAGCTTGCCAGAGTGGGTGGCTCAGCAGACATTTCTTCACCCACAGTTCTGGAGGTTGAGCGTCCATGATCAGAGTGTCCTCAGGACTGGTTCCTCCTGAGGTCTCCCTCCTTGGCTTGCAGATGCCATCTTCTCCCTGTGTTCTCGGGGGTCTTTTCTCTGTGCTCATCCCTAGTTAACATGACTCTTCCTCTTCTCACAAGGACACCGGACAGATCTGATTAAGCCCCACCCTAGGCCCTCTTTTGAACATAACTACCTCTCTAAAGACCCTTTCTCCAAATACACCCACATTCTGAAGCTCGTGAATGGGCAGGCAGAGGTGGACACAATTCAGCCCAACGCCCAGACCTGATCTGGTTTAGGCTCGCCATTCCTGGCT
>NW_026009154.1:0-3422 GCF_001458135.2 Marmota marmota marmota | reverse complement strand
CTTAAAGCCTGTGGGCCTCATTTATTGTGTTCATCTGCTACCTCCTTACTATCTATCTTGGATCTCACAAGACAGGAATAAGGATTTGCTCAGCTACAGAGTCTCATTCATTAGGATACAAACATGAATTTCTTTTCTGTTTCTTATCTGATTAAAATATACAACACCAAGGAAATAATTTTTCTATTAAATAATCTCAGAGGAGGGAAATGTGAAGTTTTTTAGCAACTGACTTCATTCAAATGAGTCTAAAAGTATTGCTTAACAAAAATGAATGAAAAAAAAGTACATGCAAACTACACCCAAACAAATATTTCTTCAAAGATAATCTCAAAATATTTGTTGAATTTTTTTTAACATTTTAGAGTACTCTATTTTGTTGAACATTAAACAACATAGATACATTCATTTTGTAGCATTTCGTTTAATCACAAAAAAATTGCCTGTCATATAGTCCACTGATCTATCATTTGGACTCTTTCTTTCCTGCATCATGTAAGTGAGAGTGAATGGTAATCTGAATAACCTTCATATTGGTACAGTTTATATATAGCAACAATGATTCCATGCTTCGTTTCAGGAGCAACAAAGGGTAGGAAGCAGCTCCTGCTTTGCATGCTAGCTTACAACAAAACGAACAAGAGGTAAAAAGGTTGTGGCCTGACTCTTGTTCCTAGTCTATTCCAAAAACAACAGGAAATATTTCTGCACCTAAAAAAACCAAAAAACCAAAAAACAAACCAGTCCTGAGTTTAGTAAAACAAAACCCAAGAAGAGGTTTTTTTAGGGGGAAAAAAAAAACTACTCAGCTTAGATTTGTTCCCAACATGTTAAATAGACTCCCTTTCTTTACAAATATGCTATGAAGAAATACATAGCCGAGTGAGGATCCAGATATTTCTCCTGCTACCTCCAGCACTATTACTTTGTACATCTGTTATTATTACACTCTGTTTCTAGAAATGATCACTTCTTGACCCACTCATCCAATAGCTAGCCCAAACTTTGAAAGCAATAAATTTAGACTACTTTCATCTATGCAATTGAGAGCTCTTCATGGCTTCACTTTCCATCTACATAGTCACCATTCAAAAATGGTACAAAAGGGACCAATTCTGTAGAAAGATCACACGACATCACTAACGATCTTTTTCTTATTCTGACACCTTACCAAGTTTCCAAGCACATTATCATGTTAACTACATCCATGCTTCTTGCTCCTGAAATGGTAAAATCCTATAGTAGTTTTTTTCTGGTCACCTGTTCTCTGCAGTTTTCTCATTTCTTTATTGCTCTGCATGCACTTCTTATTTCAGCTTTCTGAAACAATATTGTTTTTTTTTTCTTCCATCATCCATCACCCACATAATGGAATAAAGCTCTTCTAACTCCTGCTGAAATCTTGTTACAAGACTTTTTGACACACAGGAAAGACAGAGTATGTTTCTATAACTGACAGTGTTTGAGTTTCTTGGACTTGGACTTTCCCAGTCAATGAGAATGTAGGCACCTGGTTCAAAATCCTTCTCTAAAATACAACTTTTCAATCATACTGGATGATTTTAGTTTGGAAAGTGTACCCTACTTTCCAATTTCACAATTGTTTCCCTGCAAAATAATCTTTACATCCATTTTAGGTCAGGAGCACAATTAGATGGCCACACCTGGGATCTTGGTCAGCATTTGGGACTGCTCCACCTATAAAATGTTTATCTTTAATAAGGTGTCCTTCAATAAACTGTACTTCTGTCTTACCTCCTCCTGTTCACTTAATTCTCCCATCTGCTTTATTGTTGAACTATACTTTAATCTGTTGAATCTCTACTGTCAATCAATTTCTCCTTAAACTTTTTTTTTTATCAGATGCAAATCCATGGAAAATCATTTGATAAATTCTTCTCAATGTGCCATCCCATTCCTAGTTTCCTCAATATTTTGCAGTACCATCAGCTGGCTTCTTTCTATACTTGAGCTACTGATACACCTTAACAAAATTTGACAACTATGAAATCAGTGCCATTACCAATTCATTGTAGGAGCCATTCACAGCTGACCTACAGTGCAACTTGACCACCATTCCATTGGGCTGGGTTATCTCTCTTTTTTTATTATTCTTCATTGTTTGGTGCCAGGTGATAAAATGAGGAAAGAACACATAATTAGTCTCAGTATTATTACTAGAGAATGGGCTCCTGCTGTTTATCTTATTTTGCATTGGACCTTACATGTATGTTACACATAAAACTTTTAATTTATCAAATAGTGTATTCATTGGAAAACCTCCTCAAACCCTCTGCATGCTCCTTCCTTAATGCAGTTTCCACACATAATCTTTTCTCCGACATCACAGAGAATATAGAGGTGTCAGAAATAAAATTCCTCAATGCTTCACCAAATCATTAATATCTCCATTCAGATTCAGGGTGTTCATCCTCTTTTTCTAAAATAATTCTTCAGACTTTACTCTTTCACACCTCATTCATATCTTTGCTTCAAGTCCTCTCTTTCTCCCCCTCTCTGAGAGCCCTCCATCCAGACAATAAATATGCTGTTCCTTCTTTCATGCACTATCCTCATTTCCCCACTGACTCAGCTCATTGGAGTAACAGTCTCAGGATCACAATTTTAGTCAAAGGACTTCATCCAAGGCTTTCAAATGCTACATCGATGGACATGCTCCATTTGGCAAAGCTGTTTTTATAGTCCTTGTCACCGTTGATACTATTTTTTCCGCCTAAAGCTCTCCCTGGGGCTGGGCGCGTGGTTCAGTAGCAGGGCACTGTGCCTAGAATCTTTGAGGCCCTAAATTCAGTCCCTAGCACCACCAAAAAAAAAAAAAAAAGTTGTCTGTGAACAAGTGGTGCCTGAAGAAACACTACTTCACACTGATGCCCCTTTCACTTAAAATAAAATAAATGTCTCTTTGTTATCCCAGTTTCTGCTTCTCAATTCCTGCATGCTTACACTCCTGCACTCTTTCTTCACACCTGTTATGCTCTCCATAAGTGATCTCCCTCCAAGTGTCTAATCCCACCTCCCAAAACTCAAGATACAGCCTCTACAAACCTTCTCCATGAGTTGTCCTGTTTATCTTCTGGCCCAACAGTGTCATACAAAAGAAACTTAAACTCTGGCTGTCCAAAATTAATCTTATGAGGAAATTCTGCTTGGCTTTCTGTCCTGATCATCAGCACCTTCATCCAACCACTACAATAAATCTGAGAGCTATTTTATTTATTTATTTATTTATTTTTATTTTTTATTGTTGGCTGTTCAAAACATTACATAGTTCTTGATATATCATATTTCACACTTTGATTCAAGTGGGTTATGAGCTCCCATTTTTACCCCATATACAAATTGCAGAATCACATCAGTTACACATCCATTGATTTACATATTGCCATACTAGTGTCTGTTGA
>NW_026009153.1:0-3422 GCF_001458135.2 Marmota marmota marmota | reverse complement strand
GGATACTCACCTAGTATGTGTGAGGTGCTGGGTTCGATCCTCAACACCATATGCAAATAAAGAAATAGAATAAAGGTATTGTGTCCAACTATGATTAAAATTTAAAAAAAAAAAGAAGAATTAAATTTCTGTGCATTGTAGTGGTACCCACCTATAATTCCAAAATAAAAAGGACTGGAGTGTAGCTCAGTGATAGAGCATTTGGCTAGCAAGTGCGAGGCACTGATTTTGATCCCCAGAACAAAATAAATAAATAAATAAATAAATAAATAAATAAATAAATAAATAAATAAAAGTTAGAACTTCAAAAGTTCCAGGAACAAATTTAGTAACTTATTTACATTATTGGATATCCAAGGAACCAAAATATTGTCTGGAGCTTCTCATGGTCCTGATACTCTTTTTTTTTCCTTAATTTTTGTTTTTAGATGGAAAAAATATCTTTATTTTATTTACCTACTTTTATGTAGTGCTGAGGATTGAACCCAAGGCCTCACATGTTCTAGGCAAGCACTCTACCACTGAGCCACAACACTAGTCCCGTACCTGGTAATGGAGTTAGAGGCCTGTGCTCATCCGTGATGGGCAGCTTCCCACCCCCAACTCCTAACCAGAACTCCTGCCCTGGAGGAGCCCAGGCTATGATAAGAGATGGTTGGGATATAGTGTGACACAACTATGTGGCCAGGGTATTGTGTCCAACCCTGCTGAAGGCTGTTTATCTAAAGAGTATGACTCCGTGTTAAGACATTATGGAAGGATATTAATATGAAATTAATTAATGATCCACATTTAATTTTATTGTATAAATGGAATGATTACTGGGATATTGTTGTTATTTTAAACACTTTGGTGTTTTTCCATATCACAACTTTATTGCCTTTAAGGATGTGATTTCTCTCTCTCTCTCTCTCTCTCAAGAAATGGAGAAAATACTGGGAGAAAGTGGTATCCTTTGATTTGGTCCTATACCCACTCCCACCTCAGGTTACCATGTAATAAGATCCTGATAAGTATCTCTTAGTTCTTGGAGATTCATGTCAGCAGTGTCTAGAATAGGCAGGGCTCTTTTTGTTTTTTAAATAAAAATTTATCTGATCCTAGTTAACAGAGTAAGGAAGACTTTTTGAGGACTATTGTGATAGGTAAAAGTAACTGTTAAGACTTTTGCAATATGGAAGATTTTTTGTCTTTGTTTTTGACATTGATCACAAGTACAGTAAAGGAACAGGCTGGTGGTAATGGTGGATGGAAAATTACTACAACACATCAGGGTAGGGGGATTCTTACTAGGATTACTAAGCAGAATTCTTGCTGAAGGTAGGCTAGGGTGATGAGACATGAAGGGTAGGGAGATTCTGTCTAAACTAGGCTATGGAAAGTGAGGCTTAGTTGAGAAAAGTGCTCACAGGGACATGGTTAAAGTTGATCAGAATGAGTCTCTGTTCAATTCAAATGTATAGACAGCATTGAAACAGATCCCCTTTGAAATTAAGAGCAAGTCCTGACCAAGCTCCTGCCAAGGAATCTGAAATCCACAAATTCTCTGGCTACATAGCCAAGCTACATCTGTACATATGTATCTCTTGTCTTTTATTTCTATAAATTGTAACCAGTTTCCTTAGTGTGGGTAGAGAAACAATCTAGCTGCTTCTTCCCAATTTGGTCAATAGGCATAAAATTTGTATTTTCTTGCTTCCTTACTTCTTATGCATTGGAACAGCTAAGTCTTGCCTACAGGGTTGTTGGCCAGGCAGGTTAACTGGCTGACACTCAGTAACAGCATAAACACCTAAAATTAAAGCAGAATCTGGCTGGGCCCTATTGTCTGTAATCCTGGTTACTTACTCTAGAGGCTGAGACAGTGGGATCAGGAACTTCAAGGCCATCCTGGGCAACTTGGCAAGACCTTGGCTTGATATAGGAAAAGATGAGTTGGGTAGGTAGAGCTCAGTGATAGAACATTTGCCTAGCATGCACAAGGCCCTGGTGGAATCCCCAGTACCACCTATGCACGCACACACAGACACACACACACATACATACACACACACATACCGAAACAACAACAAATCTAAAAAACAGAATCTAGCTCACTTAGGGCGTCAGTTTGAATTGAATTCTTGCCTGTTTTGGAGAAGGGAAGGCAATAATCAAAATTTGTAAGTGCAACATGCACTCCCTTTCCAAAAAGTTTTCAGCTGGTGTGTCACCAGCCACCCCCATGCTTGGGTAGAACTCAGGGCATCGCCCATGCCAGGCAAGCACTCTACCACCGAGTTACACCCCTAGCCCTAGTTTTCACCAGCATTCAAGGGTCCACTGAACTGTCCTTGAGTCTTGGGGTCTCAGAAGCTCCTCTACACTATTGAACTCCTTGTGAGTCTCCTGTTTGTTCTGAACCATCAAGAAGTTCCAGGCTCCATGTCCATAGACTGCCACAACTATTTATCCTCCTGACCTTTGGGACTACTAACATGTACATTACTCTCCTCAACTTCTCAACTTCTTATTTAATGGGCTTGACTTTCCCCCTGAGTACATAGATTTCTAAAGACATAGTAGGCAGTTCTAAAGGGTCCTACCTGTTCAGCTGGGTGGTGCTCCAAAACCCTAATTCTGGTTCCTGCTGCCTGTGGGTTCCATTGTACTCCGGGGTGGCCCAGGGCACTGAGTGAGTGGAACCTCCTTCAGGCCAAAGTGGCCTGGGTGCGTCAAGGGGATAGCTGTCCCCCATCAGTCCCTGGAGACAAGAGAAGCAGAATAGCCTTCCCTATCTCCTCTGTCCCATCTGGGTCGCCAAAAATGTTGCAGGGACACCAAGGATAGCAGGAAACAGTTTTATTTGGCTGAAGCCAGGTTCAGAGGGCACAGCTTTGCTATATTCAATTAATCCTCGGAACCCCGAGTTCAGGGAGTTTCAGAGTTTTATACCCAGCATGTAAGGGGAGGGGCTCTGAAGTCCACAGTCTGCAGAAGTTCATGTAAAAGCAGCCTTTTCTTTCACTGTTCTGAGCAAGTTAACTCTTCAAGGACAACACCTGAGAAGGGGAGGGCTTCTTCTCCCCTCTCTTTCCTCCCCCTGCCAGCTATTACCATGGAGCCCATCTGTAACGTATCTTAAAAATGTAGACATCTCTGTGAAGCCAGCTCAAGGCCAGAGCCTTGTTTGCACATTTCTTCAAAGTATTATACTGGATATGTTTGTAAAAACTAGTAAGGGGGTGTCCAGCACCTGGAGTGCTGGTATCTTCTCTGCCAGTGGCCAAGTAAACAGGGTGACATGAAAATAGGAAGTTTATCTACACTGGACTCTTTTGCAGAGACTGTTTTGCTGACAGTCCTAAAATCAGCCATGGCTTTTCTGTGAAGAATGGGGATGCCACTTCAGTGTGAAGATCGGGTTCAATCTTCAGCACCAC
>NW_026009152.1:0-3423 GCF_001458135.2 Marmota marmota marmota | reverse complement strand
TTTTTTTTTTTTTTTTTTTTTTTTTTTTTTTTGATAATTGCCATTCTGACTGGAGTGAGATGGAATCTCTGTGTGGTTTTAATTTACATTTCTCTAACTGCTAGAAAAGTTGAACATTTTTCCATATTTGTTGACCAATCCAATCATATTTCTTCTTCTGTGAAGTGACTGTTCCATTCCTTTGCCCATTTATTGATTGGGTTATTTTTTTTGGTATTAAGTTTGTGGGGTTCTTTGTATATCCTGTAGATTAATGCTCTATCTGAGGTGCAGGTGGCAATGGGATTTTCTCCCATTCTTCAGGCTTCCTCTTCACATTCTTGATTATTGCCTTTGCTGTGAAGAAGGTTTTTTAGTTTGATACCATTTCATTTATTGATGCTTGATTTTACTTCTTGTGCTTTGGAGTCATGTTAAGGAAGTTGGTTTCTAAGCTGACATGATGGAGAATTGGACCTACTTTTTCTTATATTAGGCACATGGTCTCTGGTCTAATGCCTAAGTCTTTGATTCACTTTGAGTTGAGTTTTGTGCAAGGTGAGAGATATGAGTTCAATTTCATTCTGCTACATATGGATTTCCAGTATTACCTCACCATTTGTTGAAGAGGTTATCTTTTCTCCAATGTATGTTTATGGTACCTTTGTCTAGTATCAAAAAAACTGTATTTGTGTGTGTTTGTCTCTGTGTCTTCCATTATGTCCCATTGGTCTTCATGTCTATTTTGGTATCAATACCATGCTCTTTTTGTCATTATGGCTCTTTAGTATAATTTAAGGTCTGGAATTGTAATGCCTCCTGCTTGGCTTTTCTTGCTCAGGATTTTGTTGGCTGTTCTGGGCCTCTTATTTTTTCAAATAAATTTCATAACTGCTTTTTCTATTTCTATGAAGAATGTCATTGGAATTTTAATAGAAATTGCATTAAATAAGTGTAGTGCCTTTGGTAGCATGGCCATTTTGACAATATTAATTCTGCCTATCCAAGGGCATGGGAGATCTTTCCATCATCTAAGGTCTTCTTCAATTTCTTTATTTGTATAGTTTTCATTGTAGAGGTCTTTAATCTCTTTTCTTAGATTTGTTACCAAGTATTTTAATTTTTATGAGGCTATTATGAATGAGATAGTTTTCCTAATTTACCTTTTAGTCAATTCATCATTGGTATATAGGAACACAATTGATTTATGCATGTTCATTTTATATCATGTTACTTTGCTGAATTTGCTGAATTTTCCTAAAAGTTTACTGGTGGAGATTTTTGGGTCTTCTAAATATAGAATCATGTCATTGCCAAATATGTATAGTTTAAGCTCTTATTCATATCTCTTTAATTTCTTTCTTTCACATAATTGCTCTGGCTAGAGTTTCAAGGACTGTGTTGAATAGAAGAGGGAATCCCTTTCTTGTTCCAGTTTTAGAGGGAATGCTTTCAATTTTTCTGCATTTACATGATACTGACCTTGGGTTTAACATCAATAGCTTTTACAATGTTGAGGTACGGTTCTTACTATTCTAGTTTTTCTGATATTTTGAAAATGAATGCATGCTGTATTTTATCAAATAATTTTTCTGCATCTACCTAGATAATCATGTGATTCTTGTCTTTAAGCCTATTAATTGATGAATTACATTTATTGATTTCCATATGTTGAACCAACCTTGCATCCCTGGTATGAACTCCACTTGATCATATGTTTTTGTATGCAATTTGTCAGTATTTTATTAAGAATTTAGCAACTATGTTAATCAGGGATATTGGTCTGAAGTTTTCTTTCCTTGATATGTCTTTGGCAATATTATTGATAGATGTGAAATTTTTCTTTTAGGAAAATTATTGGTTTATAATTCTACAAGTAGTATATGAAATGATGTATATGCCTATTTTCCTACTAATTTTGAATTAAATAAAAAACTTCTGTCAATTTAATAAATGGACAGTATCTTTTTTTCACATTTGTATTTCTGAATATTCTTTATATTACATGGAAAATTATAAAGCCGAAGGAGTGCATCATTCAAAATACTGGTACATATAATTCTGTTAAAATTTGGTGTTCAGCCTTCTGAACCCTTTCCAATGTGTATATGCATATGATTTTCTTAAAATAAGTGAGACTATATAGTACATGCTATTTTCACTTAACAATATGTTTCATAAATAATTTCTAATGAAAAAATGATATTCTATTGTGTACACTTAACAATTTCCCAATTGTTGAAAATTTATCTTTTAGCCATTATATAATAATGCTGTGATGAACATTCTTATATAGAATGTTTTACATTTGCCCAATTATTTCTTTTATATGCTTCTCCAAAACTGAAATTGCTAGGTAAGAGAATGAATTGTCTGAGATTGTCTCTTATAAATACTGATTCCTGCCTTTATCAGCAGTATATATAAATATGCATTCCCTCACACTCAAGCCAATACTAAATATAACATTTTAAATCTATACCAACATTATAGGTAAAGAATATTTTACATTATGTATTTTAGATTCAGTGAGATTATTCTTTAATATTTACAGACTATTATTCTTTACTTGTAAGTTGCCTTCTCATGTCCTTCCTCCATTTTCTATTTGACAGTTCATCTTTCTTTTGAAGAATTCTTTATGTATTAGAGGATAATTAGGACATTTTTCTACTACATGATTCTTGCTCAACTTTTAATTTTGATTATGGTGATTTTGTTGAGCTTAATTTTAAAATATTAATGTAGAAAATATATCAGTCTTTTCAGATATGCTTTATTCTACAGAATTTTTTCTGACCCTAAAATTACTAAAATACTAAAAATAATTTTCCCATGGTGATTTCTTTTAATCTAGAAGCCAGTCATTAATTCATTAGGATTTTTAAAAAAATTCCCAATAACTGCCATAACTCCTCTGCCTCCTCCATCAATTTAAGGTATTACTTTTCTAGTAGATGGATTACTACCATATATATCTTTTCTGTCAATAGTGTTTAAAAATAAACTTAATAGAAGATAGAACATGTCCATCTGATTCTCAGTCTTCCATATAGGTTTTGGAATATTTTTTCCCCTTCCAATTATAAATTCTTTTAAGATTTTCAGAGGCCTTTAATGAAACTTACAGATATAGTGAAAATTTCAGCTCTGCAATACTGAGCTTCTCGTTTAAAAAAATAGTTCTCTATTTAGTCAAGGGGTCTCATAAAATTCTCACATATTTTATAGCTGTATTATGCATATTTATTGTTAAGTTTAAGCTTACATTTTTATGTATATGGTGATGTGAATGAGAGATACACACACATACATACATATGCATATTTAACTTTGTATTGAAAAATTAAACGTGTTTAAATGTGAAAGCACATACTAATAAAGTAATATATATATATATATATATATATATATATATATATATATATATATATATATATATAT
>NW_026009151.1:0-3424 GCF_001458135.2 Marmota marmota marmota | reverse complement strand
TTTTTTTTTTTTTTTTTTTTTTTTTTTTTTTTAGTTGAAAAGGAAAAAAAAATACATGATTAGATTACTTAAATCTTGCTATTCTACCCTGCTGCCTTTTTACATTTTTTATTCCAAAGAGTCTCATTAAGTGAACTAATTGCTACATATCTGTGATCCAGGACAATAAATATTTATAAAAATTCGGAATTGTGCCACAAATTTCTGCATTTCTTCCTTAATTACAGTCCTTAATTTGACTGGCTGCCCTGAGTTAGAGCAGGCATCTTAAGCTATCAGGTAACCTCAGGCATATAAGTAAAATACTAAACATATCAAAGAAGAAAAATAGAGAAATCCTGCTTATTGACTCCACAGAGGTTCCTGCAATGCCAGCTTTTGATTCTCTGAACTTCTTTTGCTAGAAAGCATAAACCTGATCTTTTCAGTTATTGTGGTTGGGTTCTATTCATCAGCAAATTAACTCAAATTCAAATTAATATAACACTTTAAAGTAAATAAAAATAAACATAAATTAAAGTAAATATAGAATAAGCAAAAACCATAGCTTATACGTGTTAGATTGATAGGCTAAAAACAAAATGGCAGCAATAAAAACAAAGAAATACTTTAGGCAGAATGTGTGGAAAAGAAGAGAATAATTTTTTAGACTTGTGTTATATTGCTCTCATTACTAAAATAAATGTATGATATGATTTATTAAAAAAAAGGTTTAGTTAAGTTCATAGATTGGAGACTGCCCTCACTGATTGGTTGGTCCCATGATTTAGGGCCCATGGAGAGGAAGTACACTATGTAGGAAGGGCTTGGCAGAGCAAAGCTCTCACCACTTCTTGGCCGAGGAGCCAGAGAAGAGAAACAGAGAAAGGGACTGGAGTCCCACTATCCCCTCCAAGGAGGAACATGCTCCAAATGAGCCACCATTCTCACACTAGGACATGCCTCTTAAAAGTTGTGTCATCTCCCAATAGCACCACACTGAGGACCAGCCCTTTATCACATGAACCACTGGGAACACTTAGGAGCTAAACTACAGCTAGGTTGCTTCATGTCTAGTACAAGAACTATATGAGCAAGTAGTGAGAAATCCATTCTAACAAAATACATAAAAAAGTATTGAGGAATATTTCATTGCATATGTTTCTTTTTAGATTTTATAGCATTGTTGTAAAATACAAATAGAAGCAAAGAAATAATTTCTGTTTTCCATAAAGAAGCAAGGACCTCTGCTCTAAAGGAAAACATATTTGAAGGTTATGAATAGAACATGTCTGAATACTTTTGAAAATCTTTATCTAGTGTTCTGATTGAGTACAAAAATTAATAGAACAAACAAATTATTACTCTATGACATGTGAAATGTAATCTCCACACAAATTCTTCCCCTCCTTTTCTTTGCACTTTTCCCCTCATTTGTACTACTAATATTCTTATCTGGGATACAGAATTTGATCTTTTTAAAGAAGGGAATGACTTTTTTAGATTTGTGTTATATAGTTTATATTTGTATTATATAGCCTTATATATTTCTATATAGTTATAGTCTTACCTGTAAATTGCAAGGTTCGTCAATAACATCTTTGTGGACTTATACTTCTGACACTCAATAATTTTTATGCTCCATATCCACAATTGTGAGAATATTTGCTAATACAATAATAATTAGTAATTATAAAAATATTCTCTATGATTTGTAAAGTACAATGAGAATTCTTCTTCTTCTTCTTCCTATGTCCTACTAATTTATAATGAATATGGTAAATTACTTTTTCACATGGGTCAGTTTTTCTAGAAATCTTGGATAAACCTACATAAATGATTAAACCATACATATAATTTAAATAGATTTAATTTGAATAAAAGAAATTAAGCATTCTCTTAAATATTATATACACACATGTACATATAATACATATATATTCCATGAAGTCAATATGAATATTTGTATATATAGATAATGTGATGTAATATATTTTATATGAGACTGTATGATATATTATTCAGACTTTTAGTAATCATTCATTCATTAAAAATTATAAATTAACCATTTGTTGTGCACTAGACATTGTTCTAAGTGTACTGATCAATTCCGTGAAAATTGACACTTTGATCCCTCTAGATGATTGGACAATGGTCTCTGAAGTGTTTCTGGACTTCTCTCTGGGAGAGCAGCTCTCTCTGGGAGAGACATGTTCTCACATCTTTCTCTCTTCTGGACAAGCCAACGCATTTCTATATGCTAAAGCACATCTCTATATTCCCTTGTCCACTTTCTGAAACAACTCCAATTCCCCTTAGTCTTATGTGAACAATGCATTCTCTCTTCTATTCTATGAAGGAATAAGAGCCATCTCTGAAGGATATTCAAAAATGCTTCTACTCACATCCTTTGATTAACAACAATGAAAGAACTGGTATTCTGTTCAGGTTGGCTGGTTTGTTTGTTTATTCAGGATGGACACATCATCAGTGTACAGTGCTTTTTAAAAGTCAATGTCATCCCATGAAATAAACACAAGTGCAAGTATCTTAACAACAGTGCTAGAAAGAACATACAGCATTGCTATATTCCTGGTTCATATTGGCTATTTTTAAGTAGATGTTTAATAAGAAAAATTAAAATAAATCTTTCCTTTGTTTAAATTTGCTTTTGAAAACTCTTAGTCCTCTTGCTCATCAAAATGTAACAGGAGAAAAGATTTTGAAATCTTAGAAAAGAATAAAGTAAGACATTTTTTAGTGGACATGAGTTTAAGGGGCTACTGGACACAGGAGCTGACCTTAGCATCATATCTCGTCAAGAATGGCCAAGAATTGGCCATTACAACAAGCCACTCAAAGGCTTCGAGGCCTAGGAGTGGCGACTAATCCCCATAGAAGTTCTATGATATTAGATTGGAAGGATCCTGAAGGATGTGAAGGAACTATACAGTCATATGTATTGGATCATCTTCCTATAAATTTATGGGGACAAGATGTCCTAGATCAATTAGGTTTGACGTTAACAAATAACATCAATCCTAATGAGCCCACTACTAGGGCTAGACAAGGCTTTAGGAAAGAAAAAAGATTAGGAAAACAAGGGCAAGGTATAACAGCACCAATACAAATAGATCAAGGAACAGACAGACATGGGTTGGATTTTCAGAAAGGGCCACTGAGACAATCAAAATTACTTAGAAATCAGAAAGACCAGTGTGGGTTCCTCAGTGGCCCCTGACTAAAGAAAAGATACAAGTAGCCCATGATCTGGTCAAACAACAATTAGCGGAAGGACATATACAACCTTCCATATCTCCCCATAATACTCCCATTTTTGTCATCAAAAAGAAATCTGGTAAATGGACATTATTGCAAGATTTAAGAGCCATTAATAATAAGATGGTTATTATGGGACCTGCTCAATCAGGGATTCCTCACTTGT
>NW_026009150.1:0-3424 GCF_001458135.2 Marmota marmota marmota | reverse complement strand
TTCCTCTTCCTGTAATAATTTGCCAAGGATGTTTTGAAGAGATGGTTTTCTAGCTGCAAATTCTTTTAACTTTTGTTTATCGTGGAAGGTTTTAAAAATATGGAATGCTTCACGAATTTGCGTGTCATCCTTGCGCAGGGGCCATGCTAATCTTCTCTGTATTGTTCCAATTTTAGTATATGTGCTGCCGAAGCGAGCACGATTTATGCAGATTATGAACTAAAAATGTGAAAGAAAACATAGACTTTAAGCAAGTCATATTTTAGTCATCCAGTCATATCACCAAGATGAGATTTTTTTCCCTTTTTAAGGATCAATTGCAAAGTAGGATGAACTTTATTTCTGATTTATTTTTAATCAGCTACTTTATTTATTTATTTATTTATTTTGGTGACAAACATTGAACCCAGGGTCACTTAAACACTGAGTCACATCTCTGTCTATTTATTTATTTATTTAAGTTTTCAGACAGTGTCTCCCTAATTTCCTTATGACTTCACAAAGTCGCTGAGGTTTGATTTGAATGTACAATCTCCCTGCTTTAGCCTCCTGAGGCACAGGACTTGCCGGTGTGTGCCACTGTGGCCAGCTATTTCTAATTTTAAAACAAGATCCTCAGTAAGTCCTTGGCACCTGCATTCTAGTCATATCCAGAGGATAGAGAACATATTCTGGAGATTTTACTTTTTCTTTAAGACATTATGTCAGCTATCTGCTTTATTTTCTGCATGTCTTGAGCTGGGTCCAATACTTAACCCTGATCTTTTCATGGTAAACTGTATAACAGGATATAGTAATTAACTTAAACCATTTTACAATCACCTTCAGAAGCTATTAGGGAATGATTGCTTTCATAGCAACTATGACAAGTGGGAATTTAGTGTCAGTTATTGGAAGGAAAGAGGATGAATAATTTAACAGTTTACTTAGCAACTTTCCTGTGTTTATTCACACTAGAATTTATTCAACTTCCCCAAATTTTCACAATGTGTGTGTGTGTGTGTGTGTGTGTATATATATATACTTAAGACCCAATTATTATCAAGAAAACTTAATTCAGTATCCTCCAGCCCTAAGACCAATTCCATGTCTAGGTTTTCTCACATATGTCTGCTTCCTTTGGTTTCACTTTGTTCCTATGTTGAGAAGGTATAACAAATAATGAAAGAAAAGGACAGGTAGAGGGTATAAGACATATTTCTAATTTTAGCAACTGGATCCAAGACTAAAATTTTATGAATTTCAGTAGCTGTCCTTTAAATTTGTAGTTATTTGTCTATGAGATGACCCTTACCTTTTTAAAATTTTTTTTAATTGTCTGTGGATATTTATTTATTTATTTATTTATGGTGTTGAGAACTGAACCCAGAGCCCTCATACATGCCAAGCAAGGACTCTCCCACTGAGCTAAAACCCCATCTCTAACATTTATTCTTAAGGCATATGAGTCCTTGATTTTTCAGATTATAATTAATTTATTGTCTTTTATTAACTTTTGACACTGGATATATTTACTGAGAGCCTTTGCAGGAAATCTGTCAGTTTCCATGAATATTATGTAATAAACTGATTGTGTGTTTACACAAGATAGTAAATAGTAACTGCCCAATACAAAGTCACAATTCACTTTTTAATATTTTCCTTGATGATATAAAGACCTCAAAATTGTCAAGTATAAATTTCAATTTCAATGTGCAGAATCTTTGAATTCTTATTGTGTTCTTTGTGAATCTTGTTTAAAAAATTCTAAACTACAACGTTCCAAAGTTAGAAGACTGAGAACAAATTTCTGTGAATGAGTACATAGATTTAATGGTGAGAGACCAAAACCTACTACAGGAAGCCATGTGCTATCCTTTGCATATGGTTTGTCTCCTGATATTCATGCAGTAGTTTAATCCCCAAAGTCATATGTTAAAGGCACTTATTTAGGAGGTGGAAACCAGGGCTGCAGTTGTAGCCCAGTGGTAGAATGCTTACTTAGCAAGTGTGAGGTACTGAGTTCAACCCTTAGCACCTCATCAAAAATAAGTAAAGAAAATAAAGGCATTTGGGTCCATCTACAAGTAAAACAATAAATAAACAAAAACATATTAAATGAAAAAAGAAGGTCAAAACTTAAAATGGCTATGAAATTCAGATGTAAGGCATTTGGGGAATGATTAGAATTAGACAATTCATTTTTCAGAGCCCCCATGATTGTACATTGGTGTATTTCTAAGAAGATAGAGACAGCATACATTTTCTGACACATGCCTCAAGGTCAAATTGGTACCCTGCCAGCAAGAAAACGATTCAATATGTGGTCCCTCAACCTTGATCTTTCAAAATTATGAGAGAAAGTGAATCTCCTGTGTGATGAATTACACTGTTTTAGGTATTTAGTTATCATAACAGACCCCTAGCACACAGCCCTCATTAATAAATATGTCTACGGTTGAATCAACTTATTCAGAGCAAATTCTGAATTTTTTATCTCAAACCACAAAGATGGTTCCTCCTTCAGGTACTATAGCTAAGGGCTTGCTTGACTAATCTAGAATTCTATGGAATCGATTGATTCTTTATGTGTTGCAACATCAATACAACCCTTCTCTCATTTGATCAGTGGGATTTGTGGGTAGAGTGTTAGAACATGTTTCATGTTACTCCATATTGTTGGAATTTTAAGACCTTGAGATTGTTCAGAAGATGTGACTGCCTGCTCCACTGGTAAGCCTGAAATATGCAAATTGCCTCTCCAAAGTAAAAGTATAAACATATTTTTCTAAATCTCTCATAGGAAATTAGCATGTGTAATATGAATTTTGTCCCAAGATAGAAAAGCAATGCCGTATTCAATATACTCAGTGTCTGCAATGCAGTATTCAATGTACTCAGTGTCTGAATACCTTGTTTCTCATGATAAAGGGAAAATCTCTTACTTGCTCTGAAAAGTTTTGCAGATGTAACTAAAACTGGTTTCATAGAATTTCAAGTACAAGTATATAATGCTAAATTTGCCTTGATCCAAAATAAAAAAAAAAATTGAAACTAACCTATTTCATAGAAGGTTACTGCCAA
Organism: Marmota marmota marmota; assembly: GCF_001458135.2. Taxonomy (NCBI): domain Eukaryota; kingdom Metazoa; phylum Chordata; class Mammalia; order Rodentia; family Sciuridae; genus Marmota; species Marmota marmota. The sequence continues at coordinate 361 of NW_026009150.1, read as the reverse complement.
TTTAAATGAAACTTAATCACACAGAATTTACAGGAAAGACTAGGGACATTGGTGGGAGCACAGGCCCAGAGTAGGCCCAAGTCCGTCATCTTCCCACCTATAAGCCCAGGCCTAACCCACTTCTATCTTGAGACACTGCCTTCCACACACAGTAGCCTTTACATTGTGACAACAGACATGACCAAGAAACATCTGCATCTTGGAAAAGGAATTTGAAAGCCAGTGTAAGGTGCACTCTTTCAGCCCCATCTCTGAAAGACATTACATCCATCTTGGGGCACATCTACGGTTATCTCAAGTTATCTCCACTTATTGCCACCACTACCATTAGTTATAGTATATATATATATATATATATATA
>NW_026009149.1:0-3425 GCF_001458135.2 Marmota marmota marmota | reverse complement strand
ATTCTGCTCATAGTTGTTGTGGTTCTGTCCTGGTCAGGTTTTAAATCAGGAACACAGTGAAGTTGGAGGCTGAGTTTAGACAAGTTCCTTCCACGTCTAGGCTATGGAATACTTTGGGTAACATGATACTGGTGTTATTGCTTCTTCTAAAATATGGTCAAATTCAGCATTGACTCCATTGGGACCTGAGCTTATCTCTGGCATAAGATCCTACTGCAGTCTCCTTACTTGTCCCTCCTATTATCTGAATGTTATATTCTTGATTCATTTTGGGTCCCTAAATTTGTCTGTTTCTCCTAGATTTTTCAACATATTTGCATGTAGTTGTTCAAAATCCTCCCTAAAGATCCTTTGAATTTCCTTGGTATCTGTTGTAAAATCTCCCTTTTCAAGTTTCATTTTATGGGTTTGGGTCTAATCTCTTTTTCTTTTGTTAATTTAGCTAAGGGTTTGGGAACTTTGTTTTATGCTTTCAAAAAACTACTCTTTGTTCCCTCGAACTTTGATGATGCTCCTCTACTTTCTATTGCATTTTTTTTTCTGCCCTAATCTTGATTATTTTTTTCCTTTTCCTGATTTTAGACTTGATTTTTGATTTCCTGAGCCATCACCAGGCAATTTACACTCTGTTTCTGGATCCCACAAGTTCTGATATGTTGTCTTTCCATATTCTTCTGGCTTTAGGGATTTTTCACTTGTTTGGTGGTGTGAGGCATAATCTTCAAGTGTTTCTGTAGGTTCTTCTGCTCTTGATTTTTGGTTTCATTTCATTGTGATTGGAAAGCATGTAAGATTTTTGGGGTATTTTTAAAAACTTGCTTTCTGGCCTAATACATAATATACCTTGGGGAACGTTCCTTGTCATGGTGAGTGGAATGTGTACCCCACAGCTGTTGCATTCCTTATTCTGTCAATGTCTGTTAAGTCCACTTGTCCCATAGTGCCACTTAACTCTGACATTCCCTTGTGATTGTTCATCTGGACGATCTACCTCCTGGAGAGATGGGCTCTGAAGTTCCCCAGTTTTGTTTTGCTGGAGCCTATGGCTTCCTCTTTATCTAGTAGTGTTTGATAAAATTGGGTGCTCCAACATTGGTGCATTTTTATGTATTGGTGACATTGTGATATCGTCTTGCTGTGTTTCCTTTGATGAACATAGAGTGACCTTGTTTGTCTCTTCTGCCTGTCTTTGGCCTCAGTGTGTTTGTCATATATAAGCATAGTGACTTCTCCCTGCCTCCAGACTCCACTTGCTTGGAAAATTATTTTTCATCTTTCCATTTTCAGTCTTGCTCAGCTTTGAAGGGAAGGGGAGTTTCTTGTGGGAAGTAGATTTTTTTTAAAAAAAATCCAATCTACCCTTCTATCTTTAAATTGAAGGCTAAAGACCATGTGTACTCAAGGTTATTCTGAAAGGTGTGCTATGTTTCTTATCTTTTTGTTGGCTTTTTTTTTTTTGCTTGTCTTTTTGGTGAAGGAGGAAACATGGAATGCTCAGATGTTTCAGGGTTTTCTAAATTGATAACATGTGATCCTCTCATTTCTCAATTGTGTATCTATTCTCCTAGAGACACTTCCTGAACTTAGTTGTGTTCATCTTTCTTCCTCTTCTGTGTGTAGGATTCCTTTAAGTATCTGTCCAGCTGGTTTAGTGCCATGAATTCTGTTAGGATCTTCTCATCTTGGAAGGTTTTTAATTCTCTCCTAATTCTGAGAGGACTATGTTCCTGGGTGCAGTAATCTAGATTGGCACCTCTGTTCTTTTAGTGCTTCAAATACATCACTCCTGCTCATGACCTGCATGGGGAGGGAGAAGATAACCATTGAAGTGTGAGTTGGCTGAAAATAAAGTCTAGGATAGTAATATTAAGAACTAAACACAAAAGATGCAGGACAATATTGGAAGCAGTGGCTTAACAAGTGGAAGAGAACTGATGGGTCTGATGCTAAAGAGAAAAGCCTGGGAATGCTTCATTTATACTGAAATACACCAAAGGGATTCAGTTAGGAGCATAATCAGAAAAACAGGATAAGAGTGAGGGAAACAAATTGTTTGAGGCTTGGCAGGTTATTCCCCTCTCTGGGTGACTGCGTTTGACCCTAGGGCTGTGAGCTAAGGCTCATAAGGTCCAACTATTATTATTGCTATGCCAAACCCATTAGGAAATTTTTGACCTTTCCCCAACCCCGTTGGGAAGCATAATATTTGTCTGCAGTAATGACAGATATGCTTATAGCCGGCATGGCAACTAAGACCTTGTTCAAATTTGAGTGTGGAAAGTTCATTTCCTATAAGAATTTTCTTTTTTTAAAATTTGTTTTACTTAGTTACAATGACAGTACAATGATCTTGACATATCATACTTTGAATCAGATAGGAAATAATTTCTCATTTTTCTGAGTATACAGGTTGCAGAATCACATTGGTCATGCAGTCACATATATACACACAGTAATAATAATGTCTGTTTCATTCTACTATCCTTTCTATCTCCCCAACCCCTCCCCTTCCCTCCCACCACTTCTCTCTACTTAATCTAGGGTAACGCTATTCTTTTTTTTCCCCTCACATCTTCATACATGTATTTTGTATAACAATGAGGGTCTCCTTCCACCATCCATGCAATTCTCTTTCTCTCTTCCTTTCCCTCCCACCCCTCTTCCCTATGTAGGGATAATCTTCTTCCCATGCTCTTCCTCTCTTCCCCATTTTGAGTCACCCCCCTTATATCAGAGAAGACATTTGGGATTTGTTTATTTTGGGGGATTGGCTAACTACACTTAGCATAATCTGCTCTAATGCTATCCATTTCCCTGCAAATGCCATGATCTTATTATTTTTTTAGTGCTGAGTAATATTCCATTGTGTATATATGCCACATTTTCTTTATCCATTTATCCATTGAAGGGCATCTGGGTTGGCTCCACAGTCTAGCTATTGTGAATTGTGCTGCTATAAATATTGATGTGGCTGTGTCCCTGTAGTATGCTGTTTTTAGGTACTTTGGGTATAGTCCGAGAAGAGAAATAGCTGGGTCAAATGGTGGTTCCATTCCCAGCTTTTCAAGGAATCTCCATACTGCTTTGCAAATTGGCCGCATCAATTTGCAGTCCCACCAGCAATGTACAAGTGTACCCTTTTCCTCACATCCTCGCCAGCACTTGTTGTTTGACTTCATAATGGCTGCCAATCTTACTGGAGTGAGATGGTATCTTAGGGTGGTTTTGATTTGCATTTCTCTGACTGCTAGAGATGGTGAGCATTTTTTCATGTACTTGTTGATTGATTGTATATCCTCCTCTGAGAAGTGTCTGTTCAGGCCCTTGGCCCATTTGTTGATTGGGTTATTTGTTTTCTTATTGCTTAATTTTTTGAGTTCTTTGTATACTCTGGATATTAGGGCTCTATCTGAAGTGTGAGGAGT
>NW_026009148.1:0-3425 GCF_001458135.2 Marmota marmota marmota | reverse complement strand
TTGAACTCAGGAGCCCTTGGCCACTGAGCCACATCCCCAGCCCTATTTTGTATTTTACTTAGAGACAGGGTCTCACTAAGTTGCTTAGCGCCTTGATTTTGCTGAGGCAGGCTTTGAACTCTTCATCTTCCTGCCTCAGGCTGTAATCCCAAGTCATTGGGATTATAGGCGTGAGCCACCACACCTGGCAATACGTACCATTTTTGTTTGTCAACTTTAAAAAAGAGTACAGAGCTGGGGTTGTGGCTCAGTGGTAGAGCGCTTGCCTAGCAGGTGTGAGGCACTGAGTTCGCTTCTCAGCACCACATATAAGTAAATAAAATAAAGGTCCATCAACAACTAAATAAAAATATTTTTAAAAAGTACAAATTTTAAATGTCTTTAAAATAGCCATATAATGGGACATCTTTCTTCTTAGTACATACAAGTCAAGTTTGGGGTTTTTAGCAGGTGCGCAGACCCCTGTAAGTCATTACTTTTAACACATACGGGCTCCATTAGTTCCACTACTTACCTATGATGAACATTGAGATAATTCACTGGACAAGTATTTAATGAGCACCTACTCTGTGCCAGGTCCCATGCAAGATCCTAAGAATTATAATGGTGACCAAGCCAGAGAGATTTCTGCAGTTTAAATCTCAGATTTTGGTGGTCTTCAGATTCCTTAAAGAAAGCTTCTGAACACTTGAGGCCTGGTGCATCCCTGACAGGATGCCAGGGTCAAGGTGGGGCTAGGAATGGCATCTCTTGTCTTTTTGGTCCAGTGATGTTCTATGAAAATATGTGCACCACAGAAATGATCCTCACATGTCAATTTAAAATTTCTAGTAATATATAAAACAGTGAAAATGGGTGAGGATGTAGCTCCGTGGTGCAGCCCTTGCCTAGCAAACGTTTGATCCCCAGCACTGCAAAGGGGAAAAAAAAGTGAAATTAATTTTAATTATATACTTTCACTGTATCTGAAATATTGTCATTTAAACAATGTAACTGATAATTAAAGTTTATTAATAAGATATTTTGCATTCTTTTTTATCTGCCAATCCAGGGGTGTTTCACAGGTACAGCTCTCTCAGTTAGACCAGCTGAGTGCTCAGATGGGTTGTGGTGTCTGCCTTGGGCAGCACAGCCCGGGTGGGGGCGGCGCGGGGTCGGGGGACCCTGGGGGAAATATGGGGTTGAATAATGTCTGCAGAATGCTCTTTGTAAACTCGGGTTCCCCCCAAATCCACCTGCAACTCCTCTCTGAGTCCCAGCACTTCCAAGGCGTGACCTTGGAAGTCCCCTTGCGTTCAGAGCCTCGGCGCCTGCAAAATGGGCCTGAGGTGTCCAGCCCGAGAGCCTGGACAGCGGGGTGCAGGGGCCGGGAGGCGGGCGGGTCTGCGGGCGGAGAAGGGCCCAGCGAGGCTGCAGCCCGAGAGCTCCGGGGTCCCCGGGGCCGGCTCCGTCCTCCTGCCTTCCCGGGGCCGCCACGGGGCGGCGCTGTGGGACAGCGACCCCGGGGACCGCGTAGGGATCCCGGGCCACAGGGCTGGTGGAGGCCAGAGGGGAGTTCTTAGAAACAAGTGTCCGGGCTGGACTTTCCTGGGGAGGGGACACTGAGGCGGAGAAGTGCACCCCCATTATTTCAACCAACAGCCGCTGTGATGGCAGAAAGCCCGGGCTTCAGAGCCCTGGGAGAGTCCTGGTTCTGCCCAGCGTAGGGACTCGGGCCATTCAAGCCTGGGCTGGCTTTTCCCCAGGGACAGAGACACCAGTATCTCCCTGGGCAGGAGCTGGCTCCTCCGCTGCTGCAGAGGACGCCGGGAAGGGCCTGGGCCAACATCTGGACTCCCTCCTCCCTCCCCTCCTGGTTCTCAGTCCCCTGGCCTCCCCCAACTCTGGACCCAGGTTGCAGGGTCCCTAGCTAGGCCACTCAGGTCCCCCAGTGAGACTATGGCCTCTCCATGCCCACTGGTCATGCCTTCAGTACCCTGGAGAGGGGACAGGGACCAGGAGAAAGGAGAGCCCCCAGGCACAGATTGCCCCACGGAGGGCAGGTGGGTCAGGGAGGGCTCCAAGGACGGTGGTGGAGGCCCTGGCCTCATGCTCTGGACCTCTCCAGGCAGGAGTAGGAGGCTAAAATAGGCCTCGGGTAGGGGGAGCCACTTTCCTGCCAGACAAGAGAGGTTGCCCCAGTGTTTTTAAGACTGGGTCCCCCACCCATGTAGGAGCGCGTTGTGTGATTTCTGATGGTGGGTGCGAGGCGGGGTGCAGGCCGTGGTGTGGGAGAGGACAGAGCAGCCCAGGCGCTAGAGGTCTGGGGCTGATGTTGCGGCTGCCTCACTCCATTTTCACAACCACCCCAAAAGGAGGTCGCTGAGGCTCCCCCTATCTGACAGAGGGGCAGGCGAGGTTCAGAGAGGCCGGCCTGCTCGTCCAGAGTCACTCAGCAGTGAGCGGCAGGCAGGGCCAGGATTCGACCCAGGTCTGGTTGAAGCCCAAGCTGGCTCCTGGCCACAGCAGCTGTGACCTCAGCAAGCAGAAGGAACCTGTGCACCTACTGGGTTCCAGCCCTCTGTGCACACCCGCTGGGTGAGCCCTGGGCCCCACCCTGGCAAGAGGCCCTCATCATCCTGGTCTCACAGTCAAGGCCAAGTCAGGTGCAGGACAGGCCGGCCTCAGTGGGCACCTGAGTCCCTGCAGTGGGCCTCAACCTCCCCATCTGAACTTGAGATGGGTCAGGCCCAAAGGACCCATTCAGCTCTGAGGCTTTGTGACATGTCCCCTGGGAGCTGACAGGGAGCTGGGGTGGCCAGGACAACAGAGGTCTTTCTGAGCCTGCCTTTCCCAGCAAACCCACTTACCGGGACCCTCAGGGAGGGCACCTGTGGCCAGGGAGGGGGGGAGAGTAGCTTGCCCTTGACTCCCTGGAGAGGAGGGTGGCCTGGGCCAGAACCTGGAGCCCTGCCCGCTAAGCTCCGCCCTCCCTGGGCAGCTGGGCCTGCGCATTCCTCTGCCCCCCCCCCCCCCCCCGCGGGGTCCTTGGCTGCCAGCGGGTGGCAGGGTCATTTGGGGCCCCTCACTCCTTCCCTGCAGAGCCTGGGCCATAAATAGCCTGTCCCCTCACAGCAGGTTCTTCCTTCCTGCTCAGTGGCCCATGGCCTCCCTCCTCTCACCTGTCACCGAGAGGACTGGAGCCACTGTCCCTTCCTCTTCCCTGTCATTAGTCTGTCGTGTGTCTCCCCCACTTGGGGCCCCTCCCTCACCCTCTGGCAGCTTCCAGGGTCCTGCCTGTCTCTCCTGAGCCCAGAAGGCTGCCCCTTCTGTCCCTGCCGTCCCCTCCAGCTCTCTTCAGTTGTCCCTGAGACTTGGGGGTTGGCAGAGGCTGCAGGATGGCTGGGTCCCATCCGGCTGTCGCTCTGCCTGCCCTGGTCTGCAGC
>NW_026009147.1:0-3425 GCF_001458135.2 Marmota marmota marmota | reverse complement strand
TTTTGGTGGTAATATACTGTAGGTTAATTTGGGGAAAATTCTCATCCTTATAATGATGAATTTTATCATCTACATACGGAATGTGTAATTGAGTCTTTTATGTGTTTCTGATAATTTTTATTTTCTCACAAATCCTAAATATTTTTTTCTAAACTTGTGTACATGTGAATTACCACATGAATATTACACTTATACAAACCTTAAACATAGTGTTTTACACTATTTTTAAACTGGATATACTATAACCAAAAATGAGACTGGCACCTAGTGTCCATTTACCCCACAGATTATTATTTATCTCTTTCAAGTGTTTGGAAGAGTACTGTTGTGGTCTTTCATGTTTTCATGGTCACATATGCTGTGATTTGAGAAGTAAGTCTCATTGATGGGGAGTGTCATGTATTTTCAATAGAAATACAGTTTCCACAAATAGATAATAATAACTTAAACTGCTCTTGAGTTTACAAGTATTCATTTGTTTAGTATTTTCATCAATACTATTTAATTTTGTCTATGATTGGATTTCATTTTATATTTCTCTAAATGCTAAAGATGTTGAATTTTTATGATTATTGAACACTTAGATCATCTCCTGCATGGATTGGAAGTTCAAGGATCTTCCCTGCATTTCTGTTAATTTAATTAATTAATTAGTTAATTAATTAAATTCTGTTAATTAAACCCAAAAAGGCAAGTACAGTTTCATTTCAAGAAAAAATCATTTTACTAATTAATAAAAAACAAATTGCTCTTTTGCTTCCCCACAGTATGTATTGTATTTTTCTCTGTTTTACTTTATAGGTCATTTCCAATACAATTATAGGGCTTATCTTGGGAAATTCCAACAGGAAAAATAAACAGGGGAAAATCACCCTTCTTTAAGGCTGCAGGAAAAGAAATCTATTTCCTCAAAATCATTTAGTAAATAAATTGTTGAATGGCATTCACTAAAATATACACTCCTCTTCCTTGAAGGCTTGTTTTTTTTCCCTGAAAGTTTTTGACACTGATTTATGCATTCTATTGTCTTGATTTTGGAGTTTATTACAAAATCATATGGGATAAGATTTGGCAAATCCTTGAGATATTTATACATAATTTATTGTTCATTGAATAAAATGACATTTATTTTTAGTAATAGTTACATAATTATTAAATGTCTTATATGCCTTTTTGATTTATTTCTTTCCTGAGTCATACTTAGCATCTGGGCCTGGGGTATGCTCTTTTGCACTGTATAATTTCCAAGTGTTTATCCTCATAATGGATCTGGCACTTTATTTGAAGAGTTCCTTAACATTAAAGAAGGAAAAACATTTGTGTTGCTCCTGGGATGTCTTCTCTAGGCACTGTCTTCAAAATGGGGAGAAAATAATATTTCTCCAGACAGACATTCCTTATATCAGGAACAAAATAGCCTTTGAAGGGATTCTATAGAGTTCTGTCTCTGTGTAGTTCTCTGTGTGTTGCTGACTTACCATTTATTATTCAGAAATCTGTGTTTTCTCACCTTTACAATGCGAATAACTGTAGAGGGCACTGATGGGTAATTTCATCAAGGCTCCTAATACATGTATGTGCTTTGGGCCACAGCTCACAAACCACTTGTAAGACACTGTGTACATATTGATTTTTTAGCCATTATGTGCCATTCATATGATTTTTTTTCAAAAGCTTGTAATAACCATTTCACTGTAGGCCCCATGTCATCCACGTGCCCAAGTATAACAGATTGAATCCTCCTTGTCTGAATTTCAGATTCTAGTTCTCTGATGATGCAAAGTGACACAACTAATTATATTTCTCCTTGTCCTCCTTTTACTCTGTGTCCTCAATGAAATAGTTCTCTGCCCAATCCCTCTATCGCTCATGTTCTTCTGTGCTTATAAAATGACATGGAAATCTGACCACAAGTCTGATGCCACCCTCAGAATCATTTGTAAAGGAGGGTTGAGATTAGTTTTGGCTGGTGTCTGTCTTTGTTATAAACTAAACCAGGACTTCACTGGGTACTTAAAAGGGAGCCCTATAACCAATCATGTATATAAAAATGTTTTGTTTATGTATTGTATGTATCATATATGTGCATATTGTATATAATACATAATTATAAACAGTTCCATATATATTTATAGAGAAAAGGAATAGGATTGCCCACTTTCACCACTTCTATTCAACATAGTCCTTGAAACACTGGCCAGATCAATTAAACAGAAAAAAAAATGAATTAAAGGGATATGTATAGGAAAAGAAGAACTTATATAAGCACTATTTGCAAACAATATGATTCTATAACTAGAAGAGCCCAAAAGATCCACCAGAAAACTTCTAGGACTAGTAAGTGAACTCAGCAAAGTAGCAGAATATAAAATCAACACCCATAAATCAAAGGCATTTCTGTATATCAGTGACAAATCTTCTGAGAAGAAAATGAGGAAAACTACACCATTTACAATATTCTCAAAAAATATGATACTTGGGAATCAACTTAACCAAAGAGTTTAAAGAGCTCTATAATAAAAACTCCAGAACCCTAAAGAAAGAAATCAAAGAAGACCTTAGAAGATGGAAAGATCTACCTTGCTCTTGGAGAGGCAGAATTAATATCAAAATGACCATATTTCCAAAATCACTCTACAGATTTAATGCAATTCCGATCAAAATCCCAATGGCATACCTCATAGAAATAGAAAAAGCAATCATAAAATTCATCTGGAAAAATTATAGACCCAGAATAGCTAAAGCAATCTTTAGCATGAAGAGTGAAGCCAGTGGCATCGCTATACCAGACCTTAAACTATACTACAGAGCAATAGTAACAACAGCATGGTATTGGCACCAAAAGAGGCAGAGGATTTTTTTACCATAACTGTTTTATGATTTCATTCCACAACCAGGTCTGGTTTTGCCATCACAATGTAACAAAGAACTTAGTGGTCTTAATACATGTACTTTTCAAATTTTCAAATAGTTTTTCTCCTAATTTAACCCTGCAAGAAAAAATGAATAATTAAAACATTAAGGAAAACAAGTAATTGAGTACTCTTGTGCCCCATCCCCTCAGATGCAGGACCCTTTCTCAGCATTCTCCTGTTCCTCCCTGCCAGGTTCACAAGAATCACCTGGGGTCACTGTGTTAAGCTGATGTGAGTCACAGCCTCAAGAAAGATGTACTTCTGTACAGTGACACTATATGAAATAGTGAAGGAGAGATCAGGGCTTACAGCTAGGCTCCCCTCAGCTCTCAGGCCAAGGACAGGCTCTTCTCACCCTCGACCTTTCATCACCTATCTCTGGTCCATCCAGTAGCTTCTAGTTTGTCCTTCTGAGACTGCTCTGAGGAGAAGGGAGGTCCAGTTCTCGACTTTATAAACCACATAAATTTACTGAGCTTGTACTATGTGAAAATCCTCAGGCTAGATTTT
>NW_026009146.1:0-3425 GCF_001458135.2 Marmota marmota marmota | reverse complement strand
GAGAGAGAGAGAGAGAGAGAGAGAGAGAGAGAGAGAGAGAGAGAGAATTTTCTTAATACTTTTTAGTTCTTGGCGGACACAACATCTTTGTTTGTATATGGTGCTGAGGATCCAACCTGGGCGTGGCATGCATGCCAGGCGAGCGCGTGAGCCACATCCCCAGCCCTGAAAAATGACTTTTCCAAAAGGGACCATAATCTTCCTGTCTAGTATTGTCCCCTAAAGCCCATCATTGCCTTTCCCAGTACTACTTGCCTTAGGTGTTATTCCCTGATGCTAGGCTTTAACAAAACCCGCTTTCACTATAGAGGCATCCTGAAAAACATCCTTAGTTTTAAGTGACCTCTGCCTCCTCAGTATTATGGACTATAGGTCTGTCCAATCCATCTGGTAATTAACCATGCCCTTCCCAAGGCATTTCTTCTATTATTTGCTTGAACAATGTTTTAACCCTTTTATTGCAACTAACTTGTCTTGTGAGGCAGCAAAGTATGATTGAAAGAGAAAAATGCACCTGGAAATCAATGACCTGTTTGATTTGAGTCCAGAATTTACAACAACCATATAAATATCTTCCTCATTTCAGGCCTAAATTTCTCCATGTACAATTAGGGAAGGGGCAGGATCTGGAAAAACGTGAAGTACATAATCTCTTAGCTTATTTTTAATGCTCAGCATCCTATGAATCTATGTTATTCTCCTTAATTAGAAGAGTAAACAACTAGAAAATGTATATATACCTCATATTTAGCTACACCAACCTGCCTCCCACAGCATATGCTTTGTATCTTATACTAAGAACATATTAAATATTTACATGATTTTAATTTAAATTTCTACTCTTATTATCTATAATATTGTTTTGCAGTCAGGAAAAAAAAACAGTTTGTTCTCTAACTGTTATACTGGACAAAACTATTTTAGGAAAAATATCAAATCCTAGAGAGAAAAAAAAATGCACGCTCTTTTGCTCTAATTTTATCCTTTTCCACATCATAAGAAGTGTGTGTGTGTGTGTCTAATGCTATATTTGAGGCTTGTGTGTCTTTTGACATTTTTCCAGTTGTCAGAATGATCTAATGTCAGTAATAGCCATTACTCCTTGCCTTTCATTAATATGTCATGCATGACTGTGCATGCTAGACTACTGCTTGTTTTTCCTTTCTGTTTTGAAGTATTCATTCCTTTTGTAATTATTAGAGTAATATGACTATATTATAGGGAGTGTGGCAAATAAAGGAAAGAAAAAATATCACCCATAGGTGTGAAGCCCTAGAAGAGGCATTATTATCATTTTGATCTATTTTCTTCTTGCTTCCTTTTTCCTGTTCATAGATTTTTTTTATGTATAGAGCACCTACAATTTTTTTTTGCTTTTTGGGCTCTTCATTATAGAGGATCATTGCCCATTTTACCACATAGTTCTTAAAAGCCTTATTTTAATTGAAAAGATTATGTAATGTTAAAATCTGATGCAAAAAGATAGAATCACTCTTCATCAGCTTGATATAGTAATAGCTATTATTTTTATGGTTCATATCCTATTGTTACTTGTATGTTTTCATTTTACATATTTACTATTTCTACCATATCCCATATTTTAAACTGAACATTTCCTCATGTTGCTACATATTCTTCATAAGCTTACCATAAAACTTCAAAAGAAATAAACAAGATGGAGTGGAAAATTCCCAACATCCTTAACAAATATAATCACTGATACCACTTTAAGCATTCTATTCTTTTTCATCTCCATATTTTTATATTTTAATCATAGAACACATAGGATTTGAACCTCATGTTTTCATCCTTCCTTAAAGATTAAGCCTTTACCATGGTGTTATATAGTCTCCATAAACAGTTTTAATTGAAAAAATGATGAAACATTGCAATTTGGAAGAATTCAGAATAAAACCACCCCTCATTTACACAGAACACATTTTCTCACATTTTTGTGTAACACTTTTAGCTAAGTTTTATCCACAATTTATTTGCAATTATATTTTTAAAACAGTTAGTAACATGCTATCTTGCCTTACCATTAGATTATAACTATGTTACATATGTACATAATATTTAAAAGCCATAAATATAAGATAAAATTATTGTGAAATTGGAAAAAAAAGAAAATAAAAAATACTGTTTCCCTTCAGACACAAACAATTACATACATATCAATCACATTTTTTCAATGCACATATTTATTTTTGCATGGTATTAGCTGGAATTTACCACCCCTTCATTTTGAATAAGCTTTTTTTTCCATGTTGCCACATAATATTCATAAACACATTTTTAAAAAATTCCCAAAACCCTATTTAGGCATCATAATTTTTAGTATCTATATAGTCTTACTAAGCATTCTTAGTTTTCCATCATGTGAGACGGTATTTTTTTACTTTTTATTGTATTTATCATATTGGCATATAATGCTTATAAACATTTTTACTATTATTGAAAAGATGATACAATAATATTAGAGGTTATTCTGGTTGAAATTATCAGATGGCAGCCACTATCATTTCTATGTATCTCTTTTCCTATGTTCATATATTGCATAATTACAATTATAATGTGCATACAATTTAATTCTATCTTTTTTACTTTTCATTATAGAAATAAGCACTTTCTATGTTGCCATGTGGCATTTATGAACAAATTACATTTTTAATTGAAAACCTTGTGTAACAACATTTAGGTAAATTGTAAATGTTGAAAATATTTCCCTCATCTACCATACTAACCTAACTATCTGCAGTTTTTATGTCTGTAGGTAGTTACTATGATACTGTGTACCATTTTGTGTCTTGTTTTTTTTTTTTCATTTAAATATACATAGTTTCAAAACTAAAGGAGAAAAAATACTAATCTTATCAACTAACACATCTATGATAAGCACATTTAATTTTTTTTCACTTTTTTTTTTTAAGCGGGGGAGTACTGGGGAATGAACTCACGGGTTCTCAACTACTGAGCCACATCCCCAGCCCTATTTTGTATTTATTTAGAGGCAGGGTCCCACTGAGTTGCTTAGCACCTCTTCATTTTTTTATATAGTTGGGTTTCTAAATGCACTTAAAAACTTCTGTTGATGGATATTTAATGACTTTTAAATAGACAGAACCTGAGCTAAACCTCTCTGAATATAGTGACCCTTGATTTGGGATTAATACTATTTCTTTTTTTTTTTTTGAGATATCAACTTCTTTTTTTAAAATTTTTTTATTGTTGGTTGTTCAAAACATTACAAATTTCTTGATATATCATATTTCACACTTTGATTCAAGTGGGTTATGAACTCCCATTTTTACCCCATATACAGATTGCAGAATTACATCAGTTACACATCCATTGATTACATATTGCCATACTAGTGTCTGTTGTGTTCTGCTGCCTTTCCTATCCTCTACTATCCCCCCTCTCCT
>NW_026009145.1:28335-42118 GCF_001458135.2 Marmota marmota marmota | reverse complement strand
GAGGGGGGAGGGGGGAGGGTGGGAAAGGCAGTGGAGCACAACAGACACTAGTATGGCAATTTGTAAATCAATGGATGTGTAACTGATGTGATTCTGCAATCTGTGTATGGGGTGAAGGTGGGAGTTCATAACCCACTTGAATCAAAGTGTCGAATATGATATGTCAAGAAATTTGTAATGTTTTGAACAACCCACAATAAAAAATTAAAAAAAAAAAAGAATTAATTGCTACTTAAATTTTGAATACATATCTGGAAAACATGACAAATTAGCTAATTCATTTTGATAGCAGTCCTACAAAACACAATCACATTTCATTCCAGTAATCTTGGAGTGGCTGCAGAGGTGTGAGCAGCATACCAAAATAATAAAACTAAGCTTAAAGACAAAAGATTGGTTACTTATTTGGACTGGACTTTCTTATCTTATTCCATCTGTGTATTCTCAAAATACTTATACCAGAGAAATATGTTTTTTCTTATGCTAAATTCTTGTGTCCTGATGATAGATTTCTCTTTCACATGAACCATGCATGACCTGAGATTTTTTTTTGTGTGTGTGTGTGTGTGTGTATAAGTGTATCTCTGATTGTCTTTCTGCCTCACTCTAATATCCAGCAATGTAACAGTATACACACTGGCTCTTCTTACATTTGTATTAGTGGTTGAGAGAGGGGTAGAACTATCACTCATGGATACCTGAGGGTTGTATCTCAGCTGTAGAGTGCTTGCCTAGCATGAGTGGGACACTGGGTTCGATTCTCAGCACCACATATAAATAAATTAAAATTAAGGTCTCTCAAAAAAAGAAAATATTAAGAAACATGAGTGATACCTGATGTTGGTGTATTCATAGAATTCAAAACAAAGATATCTGGATTAGAATTTATAATAAATTTATAAACCATGCTCTAGAAACATATGATCCATTGTTATGTTCCAAGATTAGACATTGTAGGCAATAGATCTCTTTGTCCCCTAGATCAAGTTACCAAACCAGGCTGGTGAATAAAATCACTTTGCAATTTTTCTGACCCAATTAAGCTAGGATTAGGGGTCTTACAAATATTTGTGTTCTGAGTAATTGTTTCTAGTAGTTTTCATACAGTTGATGGAATATCTGAATACCTGCACTTGGATTTGATGATTTTGATATTCCTAGAATCAGGAAATTTGGACTATCCCTAGTTTGAAGAAGTATGATCAACAAGAGCTTTTTATTCTATTAATACACAATCATAGCATAGACTGCCAGACTGATGTTGTTATACCATTGCTGTAAAGAAATGGGAAATTATGACTTCTTGTAAACTTTAAATGAAAAAAAAGCCAAACATTCTAATTTTTCAGAAAAATAGTTTTCTTAGTAGTGAAAAATATGAAAAATTTTCTCCTCATTTCTAATTGCTAATGTTTATGCTTCTTTTCCCAGAATAGCATAAACAAATGTAAATACATTTCTAAGCAGTACTAAATGGATTGTATGACCAGATTTCATGTTCATTCATATTTTATCTCTTTTCTCATATAAACATATCCACGAAACTAATATATTTATCATATTTTAGGTGTCTCCAAAATTAAAGTACTTTGTGGTTTCTGAATGAGATTTCCTTAAATATTTCAGTGCTTTGGCGTATTTAGTTCATATTTGGTGATCAGCTGTGAATTTGATTTGACAAACAGAGGAAGATAACTCTGCTATTGTATGCATGAGGGAAATGAGGTACATGAAGTATTACTGGGCCCACTATGAAGTCTTAAATTAAACCCAGCCATTTCCAGTCTAGGTCAGCTGAACTCCAGCTTACCTAGAGACCCATGAAAGATAATTAAATGTTTTTTGTGGAAATTATGAGTGTTAGGGTGGACATTTCCACAGTATTTCTGAGTCTGCAGATCTAAGGAGACTAGTGTCAAATACTTGGGCAACTAAACCATTAATCTGCATCCTCAGCCCTTTTTAATTTTTGAGACAGGTTCTTGCAAAGATGCTGAGACTTGCTCAGTCAAGCTAACAATTTCTTTAAAAAAGGACACAACGACCAAACTATGATCCTTTATAATTTCCATTGTAAAATATTATGATGTCAATTATGTCTGGGGTCTAGAAAGAAAGAATGAGTTTCAGAATTTAAGATCTGGGAAGATTTAGAGATCATTTGGACAAGGTCTTTGTATACAGGTTCAGAGAAGTGAAAAAATGGAGATTTCCTTTTTTTTTTCTTTTTTTTTTTTTTGTTAGTACACTGAATAGTATTGGTATGATAAGTTTGAATCCTTTAAACCTTTTGTGAGATTTTATTTCTGAAATTGGCTTATCTTCTGATTTTCTCTTGTTAGTGATGCAGGAGCTCCTGTAATTAAACAAAAAAGCATTTTTTAAAAGATTTCTTTCATTTATATGTTTAAAAATTAGAGAAATAAAAACAGTAATAACTTGCACACACAAGAACACTCTGAGGAAGTTTTATGCCAAATATCAATTCCTAATATGGTATTCACCAGTTTTCACCTCATCTGAAGGATTATGGTAGTATGTTAGTTCTCTTTTTATTTGTAATAAGTTGCTTATGATATCCAACAGTCCTCAAATGTCTGGGTATCTCCTTGCCCCCAAATACCATCATTTTGGTGAATAACATTTTCTCAACCATTTTTTTCCCCAAGGGAACCCCTGTGGCTTCATACCAACTGTGATAACCCATTGTTCTGTCCAAGTTCCTAACAGATGCTCATGGAGACTGGCCACCATCAGAAAGACTACTACTTCTGTGACATGTTCCCTTTTCTGAAGCTATGCTGAGCTGACATGAGGCTCCTGCACATGACAATCATTACCACCACAGGGGTGACGTCTCTTTTAGTATTTGTTGCCTTCGTAATTTTTTATACCATCGCCCTGTTCACCTTGAGGACCTGCTTCTCAAGTGCCACCATCTGTGGCTCAGACATCACTGTGGTTTTCTTGACTATGTCAGGGTTGATTCTACCAGTGATAACACAGTGTTTGCTCTGTTCACACCACTATTCCCCCCTTGCTCAGCTCCCTCATTTACACACTGAGAAATACACACATGAAGAAGGCCCTGAGAGATTGTGGGGCCAAGACAAGCTGAAGGTTATTGAAGCCTCTGGTGTTGGCACCCTTTGCCTGATCTTGTTCCCTTTCCAGAATCAATGTCATTAACACAACAAAGATGGGATGTGCTATCACCCACAGTAACAAACCTTGAGGAGAGAAGACCCCTGGCCACTCTCTTTCTGTTGCTTTGATTCTCTGAGATTTTACAAAAGAGAAGTAGATCACATGACCTCCTGGTCCCTCCTAGCTCTGACATTCTTCCACTTATTCTGTTCTTCCTGAGTTCACACATATGAGCACTATAACACTGTTATCAGAGCAAAGTGTAAGAACTGTATTTATGTCCTGATTTAGAAACAAATATCTTCATGGAAAACCCAGCTATGTTGGGATAGGTACTAACTTCTTCCATTCATTGGTTTCATTGAAATAAAGAAAAATGAAAGCAATTTCGAAACATGAGTATGCTGTTTATTTCAGACCTTTCAGTTAACAACATCTATTTCTAAATAAAAAATGCAATGTAATTTTGCCTCTTGCATATTACTATTGAGCGTTGCCTTATTTAATTCTTAGTACCCTTTAGGTGGTATATTTCATTCATTAAAACTTGAAATTTGAAGATTAACATCTACTTCTTTCAAACTTTCAAATTTATCACAATGAAAATACTTATATGCTCATTTTTTTTTTCACCTTTTTATTGGTGCATTGCAATTGTAGTTAATAATAGGATTTATTGTTACATATTCATACATGTACACAAGATAACAATGCGATTTGGTCAATATTACTTTCGTCATTTACCTTGGCTCTAGCTCTCGTCCCTTGATCCCTTTCCTCCACTCATGCCCCTTTGATTTTTAGAGGATCTCCTGACACACACCTCTTTTTTCCTTTGTCCACTTTGGCTTCCACATTTGACAGGCAATATAAGACCCTTCACTTCCTTTCTGAGTTTAACTTATTTCACCAAACATGATGGTCTCTAGTTCTATCCAATTTTTTTTTCTAAAAATGCCATGATTTCATTTTTCCTTATAGCTTCAGCTATATATATATATATATATATATATATATATATATATATATATCACATTTCCTTTGTCCATTCATCCATTGATGGATACCTAGGCTGCTTTCATAGTGAATTGTGCTGCTATAAACATGTGCATGCATGCAGCATAGTAGTAAGATGACTAATTCTTTAGGGTAAACACTGATGAGTTACACACTCATTTTAAGTCTTTATAAGTGTTTAAAAGAACTCTGGTTTTGTAAATGTACAGCATGGAAAATTTCTCAACCTGTGTAATTTTTTGAAATTAGAAAAAGAAATGTAATGAATAAATGGATATTACTGGGGTGCAATTTGTTAATGTTTACATAAAACATGCAAATAACAGTGGAATTTTTATTATAGCTTTCAAACCATTCAAATTTATGTTCTTTTAAACTATTCAAATTCATATTCTGATCCTGGATTAAAAACTGGGGCAAGTCAGTCACAGTGGTGCCACCTGTAATCCCCATGGCTCAGAAGGCTGAGGCAAGAGGATCATGAGTTCAAAACCAGCCTTAGAAAAAGCAGGTGCTAAGCAACTCAATGAGATCCTGTTTCTAAGTAGAAAACTAGATAGGACTAGGGATGTGGCTCAGTGGTTGAGTGCCCCTGAGTTCAATCCCAGGTACACACACACATATACACACACACAACAGATCTGGGGAGAGTCTGAGTTTTCAGGATTCTTTTTCATCTCCTTCCCAAGAATCACAAGTCCACCTATCTCCTCCCACAGGGACTGACTCAGAAAGATAATTTCAGGAACAGGTATAGCTTTATAAAGTGGCTGGTGAAAACTTGAATACTCTTTTATATGCTTTACTTACTGGTTTCTGTGAATGAAAACAATGCCATCTACTACCTTCCCAGGGACATCAGACAATCAATTATTTAGTATAAAGGCATAACAAAAAGAGTATTATAGAGAGAAGTTATCAAATGTGTGATATTTATTTATTATGCTGTTTTGAAAGTTCAGCTCAATTTTAGCTCTCTGTTCACTGGACAGCATAACACAGGGGGAAACATTCAAAAGACCTGTTTGTATTCCATCAACTCATAGAACTCTTATATTCTAACAACATGAAGAGTCATCAAGTCCCAGGTCCCCAATTTGTTTCCTGACATGTCACTGCCTGCACAGAAATTCACAGAGAAACTTGTCAAAAATATAGATTCTTATAGACCCTTAACCTGGCCTAATTGAAAATCTTCTCTTTTAAAATGTCCATTTGTGCATGAAAAATAAAAGATGATTATCATGATGAGTTTGTAAAACATTGACCAACTCCTTTCAAAATCTAAAAATATGGAGGCACATAGAGACCCAGCAAATGAATGTCTAAAGTGGATAAAATGGTGAACAATACAAGTTTGTATTGTTCAAGCACAATGCCTAAACATGGTTTTAATTTCAAATTCAAATATCTTTTGAATTTTTTAAAATCTTTTTTTTTGCTTTTAATTCTGTGGATACATCCCTATCACAGGTCACATATTATGCACTATGGTCCTTTCCATGAATAATGCTTATACTCCTCACCCAGCCACAGATATAAAACCAAGAACAGGCAGTAGCATGGATAATCGATGTCAGGAAAAGACAATGAATCAATAGCAGAGGCAATTGGAGCTATGTATATTTACTAAAAATAAATAAATAAATAAATAAATTAATTAATTAATTAATTAATTAATTAATTAATTTCAGGCTGTGGCTCATGGAGAAGGAAGGAGAACTGGGTCACCAGAGAAAATATCAATTCAAACAAGAAAAAAAATAATACTGAGATGTTGTCATTGAAAGGGGGACTCTCACAGCTTAATCAGTTCAATCTTCTTACTGTTTGGGTACAATGAGCACCACAGTATGGAAAGAATTTGCCCAAGACCAAATGATGAAAACTAATATTTTGTCTATCAGCTTGGGTGTTATCTCTTTGAACTTCTGCAAACACTTCTACTCTCAGTCCAGGCTTATTGGTTTAGTTTTCCCTGTCTTTTGAAGAATTTATATAGGAGAACATTAGCTTTGATATATTGCTTTTTATGTATTCTACAATCCATGATATAAGCTTACAATGCACAAGTCATAGTTCACAACCATAGGAAAGGCTTTAGATAATACTTCATAGAACATTCTCATTTTGAAAATTAGCAAAACATAAAACAGAGAAGAAAATAATGATGCTGAATATGATAATTTTAAGATTGTTAGTTACAGGAATACCTAGCATAGATTTCAGGAAATTACCAGATTTTGAAATAATTAGGATATAATGATCATAACTTTTCTTTGTAAAATATGTTTTTCTTTCATTTGTTCTTTCCTAAAATCCTGTGAATTTGTCCTGGTTGTCTTTATTGTACAGAGAGGTTAAACAAGGTGGAGAAAATTTAAGATGATTCAAAAAATCATTCAGTTTAAATTAATATTTCTAACCATTTCCCACTAGTCCAAAACATCTTCTTGTCCCACAGTTTCTTCATAGCATTTTTTACTTCTGTATTTCTCAGTGTGTAAATCAGAGGATTCAACATGGGAGTGATAATGGTGTAAAATACAGCCACCATTTTATCCTCTGAGAAGGTAGTGTCAGGCCTCATGTACATAAAAGTACAGGGACCGAAAAAGATGATGACCACTGCGATGTGGGAGCCACAGGTGGACAGAGCTTTGCATCTTCCTTCTGCAGACTGCTTCCTCAGAGTCACCAGAATGACACTGTAAGAGAAGAGCAAGATCGCAAAGCTCCCTAGACTAATGGTACCACTATTGGCTGTCACAACACCAACAATATAGGTGTCTGTGCAAGCAAGTTTCAGCACAGGGTGGACATCACAGAAGTAGTGATCAATCTCATTGGGTCCACAAAAGGGTAATTGGACTACCAGAGACACTTGGATAATGGAATGTATGAACCCACCTACCCATGTCCCCAGCAACATTTAATGCACATCTCCCGGTCCATAATGGTCATATAGTGCAGGGGTTTGCAGATGGCCACATAACGATCATAGGCCATTACAGTAAGGATGAAGATCTCAGTGCAACCAAAGAAATGTCCTCCAAAGAGTTGCAGCATGCACCCCACATAAGAGATAGTTTTGTTCTTTGCTAACAGGTCAACAATCATCTTGGGTACTATGACTGAAGAATAACAAATGTCTACAAAAGACAAGAAGTTGAGAAAGAAATAAGTAGGAGACTTGAGCAGGTTGCCCGTGCAAACTATCAGCATGATGAGGAGGTTTCCCAGAAGAATGACTGCATAGAAGAATGAGAACAGCACAAAGCAGAGTTCCTCAACTTCTGGGTTCTGGGAAAGGCCCCAGAAGATGAATTCAGTTACATTGTTTATTTTTTCCATGGGATGAGTCCATGAGGACATGTTCCCCAGAGACAAATTACCTGAAGGACACATGAAAAGGAACATAATCATTTATTTTTAATTCAGAACAAATGAATAATTCTCATAGTTAACCACATAAAAATGGATAGATATTCCTCATTGGCATACACACTTGAAAATGAATTGCATATTTTCCAATTTTCTTACTTCTATATTATATCCATTTTTTCCACTTCAGATAAAGAAACAATGTCCAGAGAGATAACATATAAATCACCTGAGTCTCACTTGTTACCAGGTATCTTCCCTCCTTCACTCTTTATTAAAGTTTATTTACAAATTTACTTTTTTCTTTTATTTATTATTGATGCATATTATTTATACAGAATTGTGTGATTCATTGTGGCATATTTGCATTTACATGAAAATGTAATTTGATTCAATATAGCTTTTATATTGCATAAGGCAATCTAATTTTGAAACAACATCTATTTGAAAAAAAAACAGTAATGTTTGTACAAGAAAATGTTTTTCTTTATTTTTGATGCATAAGTAAAAACATATGTCCTCCCTTTCCTTGCTGAATATTTCCATGCCTATTCACAATATCCACTCATGTGTCCTCAAATACTTGAGACTATAGACTTTCACATGTTCTCCTTCCTATGAACCTTGATCTTGACTAGACGACTTCATAGTGCCTTATTTGACCCCAAGCTCCAGATATGGTATGGGGTCGTAGAAAGAGAATCAAAATTATACAAATTAGATTCTGATATGATGCTGATGTAACATTGCTACATTTTTTAACTTCTCCTAGCTTCCATTATCTCATTTGAGAAATGACAGCGTTTCAATCTCACTTTCACTTATCACAATAGTATCTATTTCTACCATGAAATTAAATAACTTCTATAAGCATGGATTAGTCAAAACACCATTTGTCTCTTAACTGGATTAAAGTAAAAGAAAGAAAAAGGTCATATTCATTCCTTTAATGCCCACTTTTTTATGTATCCTTCTGATATTTCATGATATCTTATGGTAATTGCATTAGATTTCCCAGTTTGGGACAATTCAATATTTCAGGAAGATATTGCCATTGAATGATAATTAAAAATAATTTAAGAAGAGTAGAAAGTATAATTTAAATAGATGAACATTCAGTGATGGAATTCCAGGTACTTTTAGTAGAGATTTCTTGTATGTTTTAGTGGAGACATGTATGTGGAATAACTGTAAAGGGTTTTTCTAGGTTCTTCCTCAAATTAAGCCAAGGGCATAAACTGTTCCTCTCATTCTAGACTGCGCTAATGAGAACACAGCCTTCAGATACGCTAAGTTTAGTGTTCATGACTACTGAGCAGTATGCTGGGAGCCCACCCATTGCCTCTGTTGTGCTTGGTACTTCCAGCTTTGGGGAAATTGCAGATCAGTGTTCTATTAAGTCTGTGTACTGGATTCAGTAGTCATTACAGTGCTTCCTTCTCTGGGGCATTACAAAATGATGATAGTAATAACAGCAATGGTAATAGGAACAATATAATTCAGATTTGGGATCAGGCACATTCTCTACTTTTACATGTTCACACTCCTTTAGTTTTTCTATTGATTTTAAAAACAGCCTGTTCTCCAGTAAGAGAGCCCCTCAATTTAATGCACAGCATATTAGTCTTGGCAAATATACCTTGCTCAGTCCCCTAGAACAAAACAGGCACAAGCTGGAGAACCATTCCTCTACTATCTAAAACACAAGGTCCTAGAGGAAACCTTATTGCTCCTTAAACCAAACCACATCCAAAAGATACTTTCCTCCCTTATTTGAGCATTTAAAACCTGACACCACAGTATTCTTTGATATGATTGTCATTTTTCTATTTGTGGTACTCATGACTCAGTATCTCACAGTCATATATAGAAAACACTTTATCTTATCATCATCTTAATAATTTCATTTTCTATTTACTTCAGAAAGCAGTGTATTGCAATTTTTTAAAAATATCTAGCAGTTTAAATGAATTCCTCTTTCCAACATACATTCTTTATGTATTTTAAAAGAAAAAGAAAATCTCACCTGTGTTTTCCAGTGATTGAATTTGCTTTATTTTTTAATCTCCTCCTTAGATAATGTGGGTGCAACAGATCAAATTAAAGTAAGAGTGATACCCGAAAAATTGCTTTGTGAATGGTTAGGACCAGAGAATTCCAGACACCTTAAATTCAAAAGCTGGTAGAAGTCAACATTTGTTGTTCATGGTTTTCTTACCTACTTAACTCTGCAGTTTCACAGTACGTTTGACAATAAATTTTCTTTTTTTCTACTTCTTATAGGCCCCCCTTAAAGAGAATGCAGTAAAATGATAATGACCTTGGGGAAACCTTTTCCCCAACGTCTTTCTCCATAGTCAAAACCATGTTACAGACCTAATGATGAACTTTAATTTCCAGGTTGACAGGGAGACTACAGAGGAGAGAAAGGAGAGCAGGGGAGGTGTTAGGAGATAGAGCATGGGGAGGGGTATGGTCCTTCAGCCCACTTAACATCTTCCTATGGGGAGAAACTGGGCCATCTTCTGGTTCAATGAAAGAAGCAAGATGACCACAAGGGGAATTCAAGATCCTGACAGGAAAGCCCCCATATTGGGCTTGAAGTTAAGTTGTTGCTAGGTAACATATCATTAGCATGGAGGATGGCTCCTCCTCTCTGCATTTTCCAGAGTGGGGGAAACATGCATGGGCAGTGGAGAAGATATTTTTTCAAAATCTTTAGTCAAATAAGGTGACAGTCAACCCTAAATCACCTCCTTCCAAGTGAGAAGGGAAGAACTACCATGGCCTAATAAAGGTGAATCAGCATTATGTTTACTGTGCTTAGAGCTACTTTGCAGCTCAGCCCACTCTGAAATCCCAAAGTGTTAATAACCCTATTTTCCTGCTTGCCAATCTCTCACATCTCTCTCAGTTCCTTTTTCTGATTTTCAAGAATGTGGACCATGGCCAGGCCTGGTGGAGCTCACCTGTAATCTCAGAAGCTCAGAATGCTGAGGCGGGAGGATAAGCAAGGCTCTAAGTAATGTAGTGAGACCCTCACTCAAAAAGAAAAAAAAAATGAAAGGACTGAGGATGTGGTTCAGTGGTAAAGCCCTCTGGTATCACTCCCCAGTACCAAAGAAAAATAATAAGAAGAACTTGGACTCTGGATAGCCTGGGGACACTTGCTGTGCACCAGTAAGTAATGGTGATGAGGGAGGACAAGTGGAAAAGGGAGGCACTAGGAACTGAAACGGAGTGAATTATATGCCATGCGTATATGATTGTACCAAAATGAAACCTACTATTATGTATAACTCTCATGCATCAATAAAGCACATTTTTAAGAAAAAGTCCTACCATCTACTAATAGAACCACCCTAGGGAACAAACCTCCAACAAATGAAACTTTGAGGTATAAAATTAAAACATATCTAAAACATAGCAATAATATTTGTTGTATAGATATTTTATTTCACAGAAAGGAGGTTAACTGAATTTCAGTGAAGATGTTTTTAAGTCTATATACATTGTAGCTTTGCAGGTACTTTAAGGAAATGTATATTAATCAGAATGTAAGTGATTGCATATATGTGTATGTGTATATATACATGTATATATATGTATGTGTACATACATATAAATAATATATGTGTATGTATCCTCACATGTACATATATTATGTATTTTTGGGTTTTTACTTCTTTAACTTTCTAATAAATTTTCAACAACATATTTGGATTCTGAGTCTATCTGTCAATATAAACAGAACATTTGTTTTTATTTTTTTTATTATTTGTTTTTTTATTATTTGTTTTTTCTTTATGACTCAAACCCTAACCCATCCACTGCAGAAAAAAAGAGTTAATTATTGTTATATAGCCACTGGTCCAGGAGAATGGTGGGGAAGCAGATTATTGACTTATTAATTACTCTGATACATTTGTGCTTCTTTCCTTAATGTCTCTTTTGAGATTTTGAGTATCTTTCTGTTGCTCTCTTATTCTGTCACTCTCTTACTCTCTATCTATGTCATCTCTCTGTCTAACCATCAGTTTGTCTTCTATCTATCTACTTGTCTGTCTATCTGATTTTCTTTTCTCTCCTCTCCAGAAATACAGACCTCTCCTATGAAAACCTTAAAGTCCTGTAGGGCTGCCCACATTACTTCTTACTCTAAGAGGAGGAGTTAAACAGAACTAATAGAATTCCTGAGCTGCTCTGGGTCTAAGTAACAGTACTAGCCTCCAGAGAGAGAGTGCATAGAAAGTGGCTATTGCCAAAATGCAAAGTAAATTTACAGTCCCAAAATTCCCAGAAGAATTGAGGAATATAACTTTGGTCCAGTGGATAGATGTTTTTTTTTTTTTTTCTTAAATGAAAATCTTTTGAGAAATACTTCTGGGAAAACAATTTCTGGTTGCTTTCATAATTTAAAAAAAAACACCTATGATCTCTTCTCTATTTGTAGTTAGGTCCTGAAGTACAATTTTTTTTTTCAGAAGTGGGTATAAAACAGATGACTCTTAGAGCATACATATAGGCATGATGGTTTTGTTTACCTTAGAGCATCAGCAGGTGTAAGGAAGTTGTATGGCAATTTAAATCCTACATCATTTTCTTGTGGAATGAACAGATATTTCACTGTGAATTCAGGACAGTTTTTTTTTTGTTTGTTTGTTTGTTTTTGGTGCTGAGGATTGAACCCAGGGCTTTGTGCATACAGGAAAGCACTCTATCAACTGAGAGACATCCTTAACCTTCAGGACAGTTTTAAAGTTTTGAGCAGGATTTAAACTCATTTTCCTTGCAAAATAGTGAAATTTTTCTCTTACACATGAAAAGAAAGCAATCTTGAGGATATTTTGTAAGAAATGGCCCAAATTTGTTTGAATCACTGATTCATAGTTTTGCCTTTTATTTCAGGTGTATATATCAAAGGAAAGTAAGCTAACTGTATTACTGAGGAAGGTAAATGCATGAACAAGACATTTTCTGGAGTAATATAAAACTAACTTGAAGAACATCCACAATTGATGTGCAGGTAATACCTTTTAGAATCCTTGTTTAAGATCACTAGATCTATTTGCCATCTGCTATTGTTATTTTAATGGTATGCATTCACATGTGGTCTATCAAATTTAATTGAGAGTAGAACACATTTTTTGCAATGTTTGGCTTGTAAGCAGAGTTGGTATTTTGTATATTATATTTAAATAGAATAAAATTCTCAGGCTGTGAGAGATCTTCCAAATTCTGATCTTTGGAAAAATTATCACCTTTCAAAACACCATTTCTCAAACTTTCTCTAGGTTTACTGGAATCACGTAAAGTAAGTTTATAATAAAGGCAAACTCTGATGTCACCAATAAGAGAGTATATATTTAATATTTGTAAGCTAGAGAAACTAGAGGAGATGCAGTCTTTTAAGATTATTTTTTGTAGTTGTAAATGAACATAATGCCTTTATTTTGTTTATTTTTATGTGACGCCAAGTATCAAACCCAGTGCCTCACACATGCTAGGCAAGCGCTCTGCCACTGAGCTACATACATCCCCAGCCCCAGGGGAAGCATTCTTAACATTGCTGACAATAACTTGTAAGGGGTAAGCAAGACTGTTCAGCAGCACTGCAAAATATTAAAATTAACATTTTAACTTAACTTTAATAGTATAGAAATTTATGTATTTAAAATCAGGTGTTATGAAATTCTCCATGTAAACAATAAAGTCCTCCTATTTATTTTTTTGTCAGCCAAACAGTGTCTACTTCCAGTTTTGTTTGGATTGTTTGACAATCTTTATACATTTTATTTAAAGAAAGAACAGGATAAGGGCAAGGTAAGTAATTCTTAGTTAAGTACCTTTTATTCTACCAGGAGATTAGGCATCAGAATCTCAGATTTGCCTCATAATTTTACTAAATGATGTCTGTATTTTGATTGCTTAATCAATGTTGAAACTAAAACTTGGAGAAGTTAATTATCTTGCATAAATAAGAACAGCTTTTTTGAAAAATGGAGAAATTCACAATAATCATACTTAGGCTTTCTGAAATCCCTTGTAAATGGTAACAGAAAATAAAATACATAATACAATTTCTGGAGAAAGGATTTTTAAATTGTATAAATCCAAAGTGGGTGATTGACTGCCATCTCCTTATCTGAAAAGATGCCTGCTTTGCCTTGATGCCACATTATATATATATATATATATATATATATATATATATATATATATATATATATATATA
>NW_026009145.1:0-27092 GCF_001458135.2 Marmota marmota marmota | reverse complement strand
AAAATGAAATGTAAAGGATAAGGTTTGTCCTGAAAAGTTTTTAAGTTGCATTCGGAACCTGAAATTCATGTGGCAGTAAAACAATTCCCGGAACTGCCCATTAGATGTGTGTCGAAATCTCCCCTGACCACCTAGTTGCTCAAGGAGAACAACCCCCTTTTCCTCAGAAACCGTGCAGTCCCACACAAACACACCTCAGGGCTTAAACCAATCTGTTTAAATATATACCCATCTTAGTACTGACCAATCACCCCCACCCAACCTGTTCCCGCCAGTGAATGTGCTAATCATGTTTTAGAGTTGTTATTTGATTTTCCTGCGGTATGTGATGATTTGCTAAAGGATGCTATGATGTATGTAAAGTCCCTGCCCCCTCCAAAGAATGTATATAAGCTCTGCTCAAGTTGTTCCTGGGGCTCTTTGTTCTTTGCTCCTCTGAAGTGAGCTCTGAGCCCCAGCATGCTGGACCCCCAATAAACCCTTTGCTGTTGCATGAGACAGTCTCTTGGTGGTCTTTTCCTCCGACGTTCGCCCGACGTTTACACTACGTATTATATCACAAGTTAACCAATTTATAGACGCTTGAATAAAAATGGTTGTCCTTTATTTATTTATTTACTTGTTTATTTATTATTGAGTTCTATGATTTCTAATTAGTTCTTCACTGATTTTATAACATGCACACTTTAGTTTATAATGACTTCTTCTTCATTTACTTGTCTAATACTGGAAATTTGTTTTGTAAAATGTCATATCTTTTCCTGACTATATTTTCTTGCACCTTGTTGTTTTTGTTCTCCCTGTGCCTCCAGGAGTGATGGTATCTTATTTCTATAAACATGCATTTGGAATATGGCAGTTTATACTTATAACTACAATGGTGTGGTTGACAGTGACCTCATGGTCTGAGGTTATGGTGGTAGTTCCTCCCACTGCTGTTCCATCTGATACATGGTGCCATCCTTATGAAACAATTAAATAAGTTCTAGGAGATCTACTTTTTATAATATTTTACTATAGTAACTCTCTGAACTGGAGAATTCACTGTTTTTCTTAATTGCTTCCTTCTATACAGAAACTAATATGTTTAACTTTGATGGGTATTTTAATTCTAACTTCATTCTAATAGCTAGACTTATCATTTAAAATTTATTTTCAAGATCACTTCTGTTTTATGCACGTTTATATAAAGGAATGTTATATATTATTTTCAGAAATGATATACTACTTGCAGTGATTGTGACAAAATATTTAAAGAGATAAAAGTTATTACGTTTTGTTGAAGTGCTGTAACTTATACATAATTTCAAGGATAATACTTGATGTCTCCACAAAAAAGAGGGAAAGTATGAAGTATTACTGAGATATTGAAAGAATAGGGCCAGGTTGAGACTTTCCCCTTTTAATACAATCAAATAAATTCAGCTAGAACTGAAAGTTTAACTTAACGTGTTATCCAAGGTGGATGTTTAATATCCCTAAGTCTTCATGGGGGATTCAAGGAATATTATCCATCAATCACACAGCTCACAATTAAGGCGATTTTTACAATAAATGAAAATGTATTCCTTGATCATGTGTCTGTAGACAATTCAGAGAGCTGCTAGGGAAAGGGAATATTACCTAAAATGAAAACACAATCATGTCTAAAAAACATAATTAAAATTATAAAACAGTTTTTTTTTGTATTATACTAAATTCTCTAAATTCTTCTTTCCTGATTATAAATGTTGTAAATGATTACAAGTAAACATTTTATTTTAGATAAATGGTAATTTTAAATCATCACATTTCAAAAACCAATAAAATATGTTCTTTGTATTACCAATATGACAGAATACTGGAAATATTTTAAAAAAAAACTATTAGAGAAATAAGTTATAACACCCCAAGGAAAAAATATAATTAATAGATTGGTTTATTAATTAACTAACTTGTGTGATTTGTTAGACTGGATCCCAGGATTTAATGATAGTGTTTACATGATTGTGATCCTATTGCAAAGGCTTTTCTCCAAATTCATTTTGCCACAGGTACTCAGATGTTTGCACAAAGCATGAAATATATGGAAAGTCAGAGAAACATATCAGAATTCATTCTCATGGGCCTTTCTTCTGACCATAACATACAAATATTTTGTCTTGTGTTCTTCTTATTTTGTTATATTGACGTCTTGGTGGGAAACCTTCTGATCCTCATCTCTATTGGCTGCAGTTCTCTTTCTCACCAACCTATGTACTATTTCCTCAGTCACTTATCTTCTATGGACATCTGCTGTACATCCTGTGTGACACCCAAACTGGTGACCAGCTAGTGGGAAGAAACACCATCTTCTATGGCAACTGCATGTTGCAGGTCTTTGCCATGCACTTCTTTAGACTGATTGAAATATTCATCCTGACAGCCATGGCCTTTGATCGCTATGTTGCCATCTGCAAACCTCTGCACTACATGACCGTCATGAGAAGAACTAAGT
Organism: Marmota marmota marmota; assembly: GCF_001458135.2. NCBI lineage: Eukaryota > Metazoa > Chordata > Mammalia > Rodentia > Sciuridae > Marmota > Marmota marmota. The sequence goes on along the minus strand of NW_026009145.1, from coordinate 24,616 downwards.
GCAATTTCTTGATCTTGGTTGCTTGGGCTGATGGAGCTGCCCACTCCTTTCCCCAGTTCTCTATGATAATTAGGTTACCTTCTGTGGCCCCAATAAAATTGATCACTACTATTGTGACATTTTTCCTTTGCTGCAAGTTGCCTGTACTGACACCTACATCACTGGTGTTCTTATGGTTGCCAATTCAGGACTGATTGCTTTGGTAGTATTTGTTCTCTTGTTTGGGTCTTATATCATTATTCTATTCACACTAAGAAATCACTCAGCAGAGGGGAGAAGCAAAGCCCTCTCTACTTGTGGGTCTCATATCACTGTGGTTATCTTATTTTTTGGACCTTCTGTATTTGCCTACCTTAGACCTCCTACCACTTTCCCTGAGGACAAATTCTTTGCTCTGTTTTATACCATTATTGCTCCTATGTTCAATCCCCTCATCTACACCTTGCGGAACACAGAGATGAAAAAGGTCATGAGAAAAGTTTGGTGCCAAAAGGCATTTTTAGAAGAAAAATACAATTGATATGTACTATTTAATGTGCAACCAAATGTATGCAACAATAAACTTTTACTATATTCCAGGGGAACTATTGGTTTTCAAATTATTGAAGAAAAATCATTTGTTGATAAATGTCAAGAGATTAGAAACTGAAGCAATACCAATAAAAGGACAATTCCACCTGTAAGACTGAAATCAAGTAAGGAAATATATACACATACATATAGGTACACATGCATGATATTCTAGTTTAAAGGAAGGGAGACTTTGTCATATAATCAATTCTGTTATCATTCTTTATATTTTGAGGTTAAAAGTTTTTTCAGAAATTAAAATAATTCTTATTAGTGGTTTATTATCTGATACAATGCCAATGCAATATTCCATGATGGCATTCTGAAATCAATTATGTAATGAAAGATACCAGAGAATTTCATATGAAATGTAAATAAGAAACAGTGGTTTGTCTTTCTCTTAAGTTACAGTGCCTCTACTACAACCAAATATCATAGGCAGGGAAACATTTTAAAGAGTTAAATTTAACACACATTAGAGATACATGCATATTCATGTTTATTCCATAACAATTGTCAATAGCCAAACTATGGAACCAGCCTAGGTGTCCATAAATTGATGAATGCCTAAAGAACATATGGTATATACACACAATGGAGTCTTACTGAACCATAAAGAATAAAAGAAAAATTTGTGTAATATTCAGGAAAATTAATGGAATTAGAGACCATAATTTTGAGCAAAATATGCCAGACTCAGGAGAAAATTATTGTGTGTTCCTTCCTACGTGTAGGTTGGAGGGAAAATACTGAAAGGAGAGTACTGTGAGAATAGATGGGTGACCAGTATGGTGGAATGAGGGACAATGGAAGAAACATGATATGGAAGGCACACCGTACCAATTTATATTGGAAAATAATTATATAAATTATATTTTTTCATAAATTATAAATAAAAATTTATATTTTCCAGATTAGATCATTCTCTAATACCAAACAGTAGAAGACAATATAACAATGCCTACAGGTTTCAGGATAAAAGGGCTGATAGCAAAATATGTTATTCTTAGTCCTTGTCTTATCTTTTATGAATTCAGAAAATGACACCTTCATATTCATTTGACTACATAATTTACTTACCTCCATGTTCTTTTTGATCATAAATTCTCCATATTTTTCTACTAAAAGCAATTTCAAAATAAATATGATGAATCTCTGTAAAATCTTAGGGGTCAGTTGAAACCCAGATGAATGAAACATTTCTTATTCATAATTAAAGGCCAATTTTTTATGGGGGAAGGGGGATACTGCAGATTGAACTAAGGAGCGCTCAACTATGGAGGCCAAATCCCCAGCCCTATTTTGCATTTTATTTATTTAGAGACAAGGTCTCACTGAGTTTCTTAGTGCCTCACTTTTGCTGAGGCTGGCTTTGAACTTGGGATCCTCCTACCTCAGCCTCCTGAGCTGCTGGGATTTTAAGCATCTGCAACCACACCCGGCCCAAAGGCCACATCTTAAAGCACTGATAAAAATTAAAAAAAAATTAAAAAAAGAGCAATGACTCAGTCATTAAACCTTGATGAATGTAATTCTACCATTTTCTTACTGCCCAAATCTAGGTAAATCAGGAGACTTCTGTGTTTCTTATGTTCCTTTTATGCCAGAAAACTAACAAGAAAACTTATCAGTATTACCTAAATATGAAATGATAAATTGAGTTTCCATATGAAAAAAAATTAAAACATTTTACAACAGAAGTTATCCATCCAGCTGTGAATTTTTTTTTCCAGATATGACATTTACTGATCATGCAATCTTCTTTATCATCTCCTTCAAAAGTAAACTCACAGAAAACCACATGTCATTTAGTGAAATGTAGTTCATAGCAGAGTTTTTTTTTTGTTTTGTTTTTTTTAATTAAGACAGAGATGCCTGCCATGATCTCCAAAGTCACAACATGTCCTCTTGTGGCCTCACCCTGTCTCTTCCCCCAGAATTAACTGTTTTCCTGGCTGTTGGTGCTAAACCCTTCCCTGCCACCTGAGGCAATGCATGTGTTCTATGTTATAGGGATTTCTGCTGGTAAAATCAGAAACAAGAGTCTGCCTCATCAGGTCAGTGGGAAGATGGCCTGAGAATGCTTGGTACCCTGGGCAGAGTCAGTGTTCAGCATGCATTTTCTGTGGTTTGTTCTGCTCACATAGTCCACAAGAAGTCAACTTCAACTCTAGACACAGATGTTCAAGACGGAAAAGAGAAAAGAAAACAAAATTTTATGGGCAAAATTAAAATATTTCTAACTTTTTCAACTTCTTTGGAAGAAAGATTTCTAAATTGTTATAATATAAAACCATACTAATATTTATTATTTTTAATTTTTTACATTCTGTTTCTTATCAGAAAACTAAAACAGTTTCTAAATTTCCCTCAGAAATATAATAAATGCACTTTTTGAGGAAATGAAGCACATTACATATCATAACAGGCAGCGCAGCGATATACCTCTCTGCTCATTCAATGTATAGCGATTACTGAATGAATACATTCTTTTAAAAAATCCCATCATATTTGATTTCATCAGTAAATTTGTCGTGTAAAGTGCAAGGGAACTCAGTCACTGGAGGAGGTTAACACCAGAGATTCTTAAACCGTTGGCAAAGTTAACTGGCTTTTCATAGTATTTATTGTCTGGATCCTAGTCTAATTTCAAAGTTTGCTAACTTGTTTCTAGAGGAAATGAACCTGATGAGTCTACAATCTGGGGAAGTAAATCCAAAGGACATAGAAGGAATAAATCAACGCTTCAGAATATACACAAACAAAATGCAGCATAAAAAGTTTGCTTCATTAAACATTTAGTATCCTTCGAATCTGAACATATTCTATAATCATTTTAGTTATAGATTCTGATATAAATTGTGATTTGACTCCTTTGGGTTTTTAAATTATCCCACTTGCCTTCAAACTCTTGTTATTATCACATGATATTGCATTGTTTGGGTGAATACTGGATGTATGACAGGTGTTAGTTAGTTATTTCTAAAGTGATACACTCATCTTTTTTCTATGAATACATGGTGGCCTTGGAAGAGTTAAATGTGAATCCTAGAACCTGAAATAAAATTATCTAGGAAGTAAGAGAATTGTCAATTTCTAGGAGAAAAGAGAAAACTGTATAAAGAGAGAAAAGAAGAATGGATTCATAATTATTGAAGGATGGGAACATGTGTGGTGAGTTATTTCTCCTCTTGCTTTATCCTGACTGTGGAAGACCAAATTTTGCCTCCAATGTATTGAAATCAGATTGACTGTCAGTTAAAATCAAGTAGAGACATCCTGTCTGAATTTGATAAACTAGCTTCTTTTGAGGCTAGGTTGATGATAGATTCAGAGTTTTGTTGAGGGTGTGATGTAATATTTTGTAAGGACAGGTACACATAAGAGGGATGCTTACTAGAGTAGTAAATTTCAAATACGAAATAAAAAAAGATCATTGGAAGTTTTGGTAGACAGTCAAAAAAGTATGATTAAGAAAAAGTGATTGACAGGCTATACACACTAAAAGGACAAATGAGATTTTTTTTTTTAACAGATACCACCATGGTCATTACTCTGTACTTTACTAAAAAAGAGAATTAACCAGAGACCCTATGCAGGTCACTTCAATAACAAATGCAGGTATCTCAGAACTTGGGTCTATGTTTACATTATCTCTGTTACTTTGCTGCCAGCCCTTGTTGCATGCAATGATTGTTATTATATTGATTAATATTTTTGAATGGTTTGTGTATGTACTTTCTTAAATCTTTGAAGTTATATCTTTACTCATTCAATAATCATTTAATGATTGCTCTTTAAATGAATGTTAGCCTCTAACTGACAAGACATAGAAACAAAAGTTTGAGTAAAATAATTTGTTGTGCTCCTGTGATGGACATGATGACTCTCTCATGTATTTAATAAGTGGAAGTTAATTCTTTCCACATAGTTGGAACTAGATGAACTCATCTGATCTCCACTGTACTCATCAGCAGTTCAGTGATCTAAGAAAAAGAATTACATGACAAAAATCACAAAGATGCAGGAGAGGTGGCTAGAATTCAAAATTAAATCTGTGTAAGAATTCTAAGTATTTCTATGCAATATGTATGACAGTCTCTACATCCTTGAGGGACTTAAGATCTTGTAAATTAAGGATCTAACACATTTACTTTGGCTTACATTATAAAAATTGAAATATTTGAGTCACTGAAAGGATTTTTTATATAATAATAGTATCAATATGAAGTGTTTTTTGTTTACATGGTATTTGTCAAGTACTGGGTTAAGTGGACAAAATTTTAATTGTATTGCCAGGTCAGGTGTTGGTAGTTTTTGACATACGTTTTAGGGATATGGCCTTTGGCAAATTATTTAATATTTTTCATTACATAGTATCTGCTTTTATAAAATGGGTTCACAAGTATTCTAAGAGTTGTTGTGAAGATTTAAAAATTAATACCAACAAGGAGTTTAGAAGAATGTTAGGACATTTGAATGCTCAAATCATAAAATAGTATAAGAATTATTAGACCCACACATGGGTAGTGAAGTTAAATAGCTTACTGAGACCACATATTTGACCATAGCAAATCTACAGTATAAATCCAGGTAGTTTCACTTCACTTTGTTTATGGATTGTGTTAAAAATTTGCTTTTTGCAATGATAAGGAGATCAAGGGTATTGCAAAAATTCAAAAGTTTCTTATAAATCCTTAGGACTAGATTCACCGTTTTACAGACTGAAGTCCAGAAGAGTTGGTTAGAAATTAAAGTTAGTGAAGAACTAGAACATAATTCCTGATGTCTTCTTTTCTAGTCCATTGATATCTCAGAGCGGCTTCTGCAGCTGTGGGAGATTGGGAGCAGGGAATTCAATGCTCTTTAACCTGATACATGCATGATACAGCCCACGCTTTTTATATGGCTTATATTTGTAGGAGAGAGGAACAGGTTTAGTATGTAGTTTTTGTTTATTGCCTGTATTATTCTAGTCTTGGAGTGTTTGGCTTAATTTGTCATAGCGTTTTGACATTTATATATCAATATTAGAATAGTTTAAATGATCAAAAACCAATAACAGGGACTGGGGTTATGGCTCACTGGTAGAGCACTTGCCTTGAATGTGTGAGACACTGGGTTCGATTCTCAGCACCATATATAAATAAAAAATAAAGGTTTGACAACAACTAAAATGAATAAAATAAATAAAATTTTTAAAAAGCCAATAACATTGGAGGATCTCTGATTTGCACAATAGAATAACATAAATATGAAAACAGCAAGGATTTTCATATTAAATTTCATGTTACTTTGGTTCATTACCTGTTATGTGTGAACTCAGGTTCTGGACTCATAAAATTCTAGTTTCCAGTTCTGATTTGCTTAATGATAGCTCAGTGGTCTGCATATGCATTATCAGGAACACCTTAATTCATTTTAATATTTCTAAAGTGATATTTCTGGATATTGATCAAACACAACTAAACATAATGCTATATTTGTAGATGTAGTGTTTTGTGATTTTTATTGTCAAAGTTATTCTTCATCTATATTTAAATTTGAAACCTAGAACTACATGAAGAGCACGTATGTGTCACATTTTGGAGTGTGGAAGGGAAAAATAAAATGATGAGTTCCCATTTAAATTTGTCAGCTGCGTCAGTTATAGAAACCTGTCATTTTCTCAAACTCCAGACTTTAGAAGGCCAGGAAATCATTGGCAGTTTATACATGGTCAACCACATGTGTGCAAAGAAAATGAAATGAAAAGTGAGGCCTGCATGGAGCACAGTAAAGCCTTATGCTTGGCTTGGCGAAGAAAGACAACTGGAGGTCCAAACCTGTGGTCAGGAAGGGTGTTTGTTTAGAAATCCTCCTATTGAGAAGCAGGGGATTTGACTGGCAAATCTCAAAGCTTCCTTTCTGCTTAAAAAATATTATGGCTCCAAAATTTTATTTTTTCCTTGGAATTAAATTTGCTGAACTGTGATTTTGACAACTTTTAAGAGTACTGAATTGCTAACACTAACATTTAAGTCAATTCAGGCATTAAAAACCTCTGATTAAGGAAACATTGGGCATTTATTGATTTACTTGAGTTTCCCTAAAATTTTGTGACCCTGTCCAGGTTAACTCCCATTTTATTAGTGAGATAGTTTTAACGCAAAAAATAAAGTGGTTTATACACAAAAGCACATTCTTAATATTAGATAACGGAGCACAGGTGGCACTTAGATTTCCTCACATAAACCTTTTCCCATAAAATATCAAAAATCTTGTTAACTGAAATATGCAGAATCAGGATTCATCATGGGGTTCCACAGGAGCCATAATGTGTACACATAGAAAGCAGAAATTCTGACTCTACTTTCAACTGGAGAAAAATTGAATTTTCAAAAAATCTTGAACTGTGAGAAGAAAAAACCATCCAGGTGAAATTGCCTTCTATTTCTTTCCTTTAGTTTTAATTATTGTTGTGTGGTTAATTTAAATATACAATTGTCATTGAAGTACCTGCAGAGATAAACATTTATGTTATAAATTCCTAGCATTATTATCAAACATTTATCATAAAAATAAGAAAAAACGTGAGAAAATAAATAAATTGAATGGACCTCTTACTGAAAGAATGAAGAGTATTTAACTTCTACTTTCCATAAACACTTATGCCTGNATATATATATATATATATATATATAAATTTTAAATTTTATTGTCTACATCACTATAAAGTGATTTTGAGGTAGAATATCTGCTTAAATTTTGGACTACTATTGAACTTTGCATATGAAAAAAAGAATTGTGTCTGAGAACTATTTTATTTTGACTTATGCTTGAATTATACTTTAATCTTTAACAGTATTTGAGTTTCTAAGGCTCAAAACTATTTCCTCTGTAAGGACTCATTTGCATGCTGGGAGATATTTGGCCAACTAATAATAATTTTCAATAACAATATTTGTATTGGTGCATTCTAATTATACCTAGTGTAGGATTGATTTTGCCATATTGGTACATGCACGTGACATAATTTGCTCAATCTCCTTCCTCAGTAACTTAATTTTTTTCTCCTCTCCTGAGCTACTGCTCTACTCCATTGATCTCAACTCCAGTATTATTTCTATAAATTAAACCAGTGCATTATCATCATATAGATAAGTGAAACTCACTGACATAGATTGGTACATACACAGAGCATAATTTGGTGAACTCCATTTCTCTCCATTCCCTCCGGCCTCTCTCCCTGTGGATTCCTTTTTTTCTGCTCTCTTGGTCTCCCTTTTATATTCATGATATCCCCCTTTTTAAATTTTCTTTTTTTTTCTTTCTAGCTTCAGTATATAAATAAACATTGGACCCTTGACTTTGTGAGACTGGCTTATTCTACTTAGCATGATGTACTCTATTCCCATCCATTTACCAGAAAATGCTGTTAATTTCATTATTTATGGATGAATAAAACACCATTGTGTATGTGTACCACATTTTCTTTATCTGTTCATCTGTTGTTGGGCACCTAGTTTGGTTCCATAATGTGGTCTTTGTGAACTATGCTCTTGTAGGCATTGGTAGGCAGGTATCACTCTAGAATGTTGATTTTAGATCTTTTGGATAAATATCAAGGAGTGGGACATCTGGGTCATATGATGTTTCCATTTCTAATCTTTTGAGGAATCTCCATAATGCTTTTCAAAGTGGGTGTACTAATTGCAGTCCCCCCAATAATGGGCAAGTATACTTTTCCCCTCACATCTTCACCGGTAATTATTATTTTTTTGTATTCTTGATGATTGTCATTCTGACTGAGATGAGATGGAATCTCAGTGTATTTTTTATTTATTTGTATTCCCCTGTTTACTAAGGATGTTGCACATTTTTTAAACATATTTTATATGTTGCCATTTGCATTTCTTTTTTATTAGTTCATTTTAGTTATACGTGCCAGTAGAGTCCATTTGACCTGTTGGTAAAAGCATGGAATATATCTTGTTCTTATTCAGTACACAGTACCTCTGAATTCACCATCCAAAAAAAAAATCAATTAAAAAATAACTATGGGTAAATGGCCATTTGTGTTTCTTCTTTTGAGAAATGTCTGTGTAGTTAATTTGCTCATTTATTTATTTTGGGGGGTTAATTATGTTTAGTTCATTATATATTCTGTATATTGATCCTTTGTTGGAAGGGTATCTGCAAAGATTTTCTCCCATTCTGTAAGCTCTCTTTTCATGCTCATAACTGCTTCCTTTTCTATGCAGAAGCTTTTTAAATCTGATGCCATATCACTTATTGATTCTTTAATTCTTGAGCTTTAGTCCTTTTATTAATGAAGATCAGTATGTTGGAGTGTTGACCCTAGTTTTGTTCTAGTAGTTGCAGTAGTTCTGGTTCAATTCCTAAGTTTTTGAACCACTTTGGGTTGGTTTCTTTGCAGGGTTAGCAAGATCTACTTTGATTTTTATAATATGATTATCCAGTTTTCCTGCCCCATTTGTTTGAAAGTGTATCTTTTCTGCAACATATGCTTTTGACAATTTTAAATATCATTTTATTTTTTTTACTGTATGTATTTCTTTTTGTCTGTGTCAAGATTTAAATAATGTTCCTGAAAGACAAACTTCTGAACTCATCCTGAGAATGATCCAAAAAATACCCATAATAACACATTTATTAAAAATAATTTTTTTCATTTTTTGAAACTTTGAAACTTTGGAATCTTCTAAAGAAGGTTCCTTTCCTGATGTTAGTGTTATCATCCATACTCTCCTTGAGATTTCTGACATTGACTTATTATGTACTATGTCTTTTCAGGTAGCTGTTATGTATTTTTCCTGATCTGGACCATGACTTATAGGAATAATGACACTGTTATTCTCCTGGGACTTTCTCAGAATAGGAAAGTTGAGGTTCTCTGCTTTGTATTATTTTTATTTTGCTACCTTGCTATTTGGATGGGAAATGTGCTCAGAATGATTTCTATCTTGTGCACTTAGCTCATCAACCTAGTCCATGTGTTTTTTCTTTTATTACCTCTCACTCTCTGATCTTTGTTACATGCCCACAGTAACACCCAAACTAATGACTGACTTATGGCAGAAAGGAAGATGGTTTTCTATAATAACTGCATGATACAGTTCTTCATCATTCACTTCCTTGGAGGCATGGAGATCTTCATCCTGACGAGGATGGCCTATGACTGCTATATGGCCATCTGCAAGTGCCTGTATTATGCTGTCATCACGAGATCATGGAAGGGAAGTAATTTCTATGAAAGACATTTTATAATTTTACTTTAGAGCTCAACTCTGAATCAGAAACATTATGGAATAAAAGCAAAATTACATGTAAATAGGAGGAATAAATTCTAGTATACAATGACACAGTAGAGTGACTATAATTTACAATTATTTACTGTATATTTTTAAATAACTAAAAGAGAGGATTTGATAATAAACATTCCAGGCATTGGATGTGTTAAGTACTCGTATTTAATCTTCACACATTGCATATATGTATTAAATCATTACACTGTACCCCAAAAATATGTACAATTATATATACACATATCAATTTAAAAAAAATCATTCACATATAGTACGTGCAAAACATGAGTCAAAATTCAGTCTTTACATAATTTGCTCAGACCTTTCATTGTTGGGAAATATTATATATATATTTTTTTGTGTTGCTTTTACTCTATTTCCACATACTTGCCTTAAGTCCTGCTTAATGTGACATTTTATTTTGAATGCTTAATTATGTCTTTCCTCCTTTCCTCTTGGTTTATAATATAAGTCTATATAGACAGAGATGGCCTTTAGAAAGTGGAGCATGTGACAGAGGTAAGAGAAGGTGCTGCTAATGTGGATCAACTAGGAAGCACTATTGGCAGAATGTAAACTGGTACAAGCTACAACAAACTATTCTGGAACACTGCATGAAGGAACATGGCTGCACATGATAAATGACACTAATATACCAATTAATAAAAGAATGACACAAAGAGTATATATCATATAACTGCATTTATATCAAGTAATATATAAGAAAATAGGTACGACTGATCTATGGTAACAGAAGTCAGGGTAGTGGTTACCTCTGGAACTGGGAGGAAGGTAACCTCTGGTTGACTGCTGATATGCCCTGTCATAATCTGGATGGCAGTTACATGGAAATGTTCCATTCTTGAAAACTCAGAGTATAATTTATTATTGTTCAATAAATTTAATAAAATAACTGATCATCTAAAGAAAATTTTAAAGTGCTAAGTAGCTACATTGGAAAATCAAAGCTAAGATTATCAAATTAAAATCAGGGTATGAAGTTAGAAGATGACCAATAGATTGTACAAAAGCAAGGAACAAATGAGTAAATGAACAAAATAGAAGAGAAACAGCTAATATTATATTACTTGTTCATTTTTATATAACTTATACCACTTATAATGATTTAATCTGCTAAGAATTTATATTTAGTTTTTTAAAAAATCTGTTGAGATAATTACATATGTTTTCTCCTTTTATATATGAACACATACTAATTTAAAATATGAACAAATGTAGCATTTGTTCACATATTTGAACACATACACTGAAAAGTGACATTTAATGTTGAGAGGTGAAAATACTCCACTTAACAAAAGGAAGTCAAGGACCTCTGTTATCATTTCTATTTAATATTGTACTATAGTTCCTAGTCAGTATATAATGATAAAAGCTTCAAGAATTAAAATATGTGTGTATTTTATAAATGAAACTATTATTCACAATTTGAATGAATGTCTACATTAAAAAAAATAATGATGTACCTGTAATCCAAGCAACTTGGGAGGCTAAGGCAGGAAGATCACAAGTTCCAGGCCAACCTCAGCAATTTAGTGAGGCCTTAAACAACTTAGGGAGACCCTGTCTCAAAATTTTAAAAATAGGGGACTATGAATGTAATAAATATTTAAACACACTGGGTAAAATCCCCAGTACCAAACAAAACAAAACAAAACAAACAAACAAACAAAAAAAGCTGTAGATATAAGAAGCATTAAGGGATCATTTTATATTTTTTTGGTTTGTTTTCAGAACTATAACTAATAACAAAAGTCAAATTCATTTCTACATATTAGCAACCAGAAGAATTCAAAACTTCACATAAATATAATTTTAAATAGAAAACAAAAACATATTAGGTACTCAGGAATAAATCTCAAAATTCCCACAAAATTATACACTTGTTTGGAAGACATTACAGAAGACTTTGCAAAATGGAGAGATGCTTGTTGTATAGAAAACACTTCATCCTGAACTGGCATATAGAGTATTTGAATTACAACTAACAGTTCAGTAGCATACATATATTTTCCGTGATTCAATTACTCAAATACTATTTATGTTCATCAGTGATATTCTTATATATTTCTACTGACAGAAACTTCTAAAAGTATTTGGATGATTTGTGAGGGTTAGTAGAAAAAGAACAGAAATCAATCGTTCAAGGATAGAGCAATACATAAATCAATTTTATATTTTTCGTACAATACAACATTAAATAAAATTGAATGGATAGACTCATTATTCCTATTTTTAATTTCAAAAAAATATATAATTTTGAGGTGACAGCATTATCATTCACAAAAGATTCAAGTTCCCAAGTTGGCAAAATCAGACAATACATTTTTTCTGGTCCTGTGTGTGTGTGTGTGTGTGTGTGTACACATTCTTTTGAGCAGAAATGTAAAAATTAAGAGAATGTATTGGAGTGAAAATTAGTTTTTGTTTTCTGTACACATACACACATGTCTAGGTATATATGAAACTACACCCTATAGTCTAGTCCCCGGGACTCCAGGCTTCAACTTGATTCAGGGCCCAGCCCAGAGACCCTAGTGCTGGGCTACCTCCCACACATATAAGTCTCAGGATCACATTTAAGACTTGGGTGCTAGGACAGAGGATTAAACCTCTGAATTTTTTTTGTCACTGAAAGAATGAAGCAAGAGGTGGGTTCATTCAGATTTGAGATAACAATTTAGAAATAATTGAATAATAATATCCAGCAATAAAAAATAATAAATAATAAATAATAATATCCAGCAATAAAAATAAAAATATGTTAAAAATAACCCTTCGTATCAGTTAGTATTTACCCAAGGTGTACCTAATACTTGCTTCCTTTCTTGCAAAATCGAGATAGTAAAAACATCACTGGGGATTTGTTAGGATCAATACATATGAAATACACGCTTTTTAAACAACTTTTTTTTTTTTCTGGGAAAAACAGTGCTGCAAAACTTGGTTCTCATTCCCTTGGCTGCAGGTTTATTTGGTACTTTTTTATTTGCCTCTGCTCAGATCTTTGTTTCCTACTGTTTACTCAGAATTGGTTTCCACAGAGAACTAAGGATTTAGGGCTTAATATTGAATGAAAGTGGAACCTTGGGTTGTCAGACTTCTCTTAGCATAAAGGATTGCTAACCGTGGAATAACTATTTTTAAGGACTGGGAGAAATTAAATCATTTTTAGATGCACATTGCCCAGCTTTTCTTCTGGGAGATGTCTCATGACATAGAAAAATAAGAGAAGTTTTTGGTTATTCTTGCCCTGGAAATCCACTTTAAATGATACTTGGAAATTAAACAGAAAACTTACATGTGCATTTCTACTCCTGAAATCACAATGGATTTGCAAATTTAGAATAGAAACATGGTATTTTTTAAGTATAAATGCTAAGGATGATTTTGTTTCCTTTTGTTTAAAAAGTTAGAGAATATTTTCTTTTGAAGGAAAACTGGAAAGTCCTATAACCAGGACTCCATATAGGGGCTGATTAATCACCTGGTAAGTAAAATCAAAATCATATGATAGGAGAAAAATGCTACTATGGAGAGAGAAAATTAAAAGTCCATACACATATGATGTATAATTGCATTTTTATTTATAAGTATGCTATATGTACATTTTCTCTTTAAGCATTTACATTTTATACACCATCCAATATTTAAGTCAAATGTATTAAATAACAGTTGTCATATTTCCTCAGCACATTTACAAATTATGTGGACCTTATTTCTTGTGGTTTTGGAACATGAAGGAAAAACACAATAGTATCCAGTGTCCCATATAGGGTTTCTTAAAGAGAAGAAAAAGGCATTGACACATAACTAAGTAACTTGAACTTTATGCAAAAAACACATAAAGAAAAAGCAATTCAGTTGAAAAGCAAGAGGATGTATTGGAGTGAAAATTCGTTTTTGTTTTTCTGCTGGGTTTATTACTTGTGATGAATATGCTGTAAGTATATTGTGTAAAATATTATATTTTAGAACACCAAAATATCAGGGAATCCTAGACATCAATGTGAAGCAAATTAGATGTTTACAGGTGATGATAAGATAATGAGAAAAGAAAATAAATATAAAAATATAAATATAAAAAGAAAAGAAATATAATTAATTCAGCTGAGTTTTTTACTTTCCTTAAAACCCCTGTGCTTTGGGGAAAATGTCAGTTTGACCTTGACTTTTTGAATAAGAAAACTTGGTTGAAAGAAAAAAGTAATAGAATAGTTTGCACCTGTCAACCACACTATTGATATCCAGCAATAAAAATAAAAATATGTTAAAAATAACCCTTCGTATCAGTTAGTATTTACCCAAGGTGTACCTAATACTTGCTTCCTTTCTTGCAAAATCGAGATAGTAAAAACATCACTGGGTATTTGTTAGGATCAATACATATGAAATGGTTGACCCATTACATATGAAATGGTTAAAACTCTATGTTGAACATAGTCAACACCAACTAAACTATTAATTATTATCATTTTTCTTTTCTAGATATGTGCAAGATCTAAATAATAATCCCTTTGATATGAATGGTAATTGCCTTCATTTCTTTCTTTTAAATTTGAATGTATTTTTGTTGATTCCTGTCTCTATTGTATACTGGTTGTCTAACCATTGCATAATAATATAAGGAAAAGTAATTTAAAAGAAAAAAAAATAGTGTCTATAACCTAGTAAGCACCAGGTAATCTAGTCTGTGCAATCATGGGAGATTCATAGTAGAAATGTTCATGTCAAAAAAGAGGACATGGTTTCAGGAAATTTCATGCTATAGATCAAATGGCAAAATCTCTTACCTGGTCTCTCCTCTGAGTACAAAATTCAAAATACACTGACTAGGATTCCAAATCATCAAGGACTAAATACCAAAAGGCACTCTGGTCACCTGTTTGAAGAACATCCTTGAGAGAATTAAACAAGGACTAGCAACCTGCTACTTAAAATTAAATGTCAATAATGATATTAATGGAGTGCTTTAAGCAGGATTAAGTAGATAAAGATCTGCATAGTTTGAAGAGCCCAGAAAAACTTCCTGGAGGTGGAGGAGAAAGTGATGTCTTTTGATTATGAATGTAAAGAATAGAACATAATTTTTATAGTTTCAAAAGCATAGAATGTTGAATGAATTATAAGTGGGCAGAGGACTATTTTAATAGATTTGGAATGTCTCTGTGACACTTGAGGAGGATGTCCCAGGAGCTGTTCTATAATACCTTATTAATAGGAAGAGAAAGAACTGAGAGCAGGAGGACTCTGATGCACAACCCCTAACAGTTACTTAAATTACCTGTTTGTGCAAAAAAGGCATGGGAAAAGCAGTCTGTTATCTGATGCATCCTTTAATCATATTCTGGGCATATAATTATCAACCATTAATGGAACTTATAGAATTCTGGAAAAATTATGCAATTCTTATCTTTTAAGAAATAGGACTGTCTAGAAAAGAAACGGATTCCAAAGCATATGAATTAATATAGCACAGTTTGTTTTCAACACTAACATAGGAGAAACAGGGAAAACAGTGAGTTATTTTATTATTTTTCTATTGTGTGGGTGCAGAATCCAGTTAAAATCAGAGAGAGAGAGAGAGAGAGAGAGAGAGAGAGAGAGAGATTTTCAAATCATCCTGCTCATTAAGTAATGAAATTTTTCTTAGTATATATTTTGTCATTCCCATCCATACATGAATTATGTTATGCTTCAGAGTTATATGAACAAAATATTAAAGCTGTCATAAACCCATGGAAAGAAAGGACCCAAGTTATACTTAGAACGATAAAAGCATATTGCCAAAGTAATGGGAAATGAATGTCTCAATAATCTGGGCTTTTGCTATTTTTTAAAAGATTTCCTTCTGATGTTAGAATTCTAAAATAAATGTGATATTTTAAAAAAATGTTCCATGGTATGCAGTATTTACAAAATCATTATTTGTAAAATCAATAATCTATTCATATTTATAAAATAAAACTAAAATAATTTATCAATTCAGGTAATCACTTATGTACCTTAAATAATTATTGAAGTCCTGTGTATGCTATGACTTTATATTACTGTTTTTCCTGCCTGTAGAAGGCAGCACATATTTCTAAGTATTTAATGAGTACTATGAGTACTACTTTTTAAATCTATCTGTGTAAGTCAAAAGAAGTGTCATAGCTACTTGGACCTCAAATTGTATCATACTTTCAGTCCTTACCATACTTTTGATAATGTAAATATTTTCTAGCCTAAGATCAGGGCTCAGAGGAGGCAAATGCAATACTCACCTTGGGTGCAATTTAATAAGCAAGATACAGAATTTAATATGATATTTAAAGAATAAAAATTTACAGTAAAAATATTAAAATATTAAATAAAGATGGGATTCCACCTTGGGGTGCATGATGGCCCTCACGGACTGCACTATTCTGAAATAGTGAGTAAGCAAGCTTTAGGACAGGACATGTGTCCTCATGAAGCTGACCTTTGAATAGCATGGAAAGAGACTGCACATCTTTGTTTATGCCTTGAGCAAATATAAACATTAAAATCATTTCTTTTCAGTACAAAATACAACCTGAATGGGATGGTAAATTATATAGCTTGCCTAGCCAGATGAATTAATTACTTTATAATAAGGGACAGGGTTAAATAAATGAGTACTAAAATTCATATTGTACTAAGTCAATATTTCCTATTTTGACTTATCTTTTTTTTTTTTTTTCAGCTAAAACTATTGAACCTGAACTGCATTGGACCATGGAAAATATCAATAATGTCACAGAATTTATATTGTTGGGACTTTCCCAGAACAAGAAAATTAAAAACTTGTGCTTTCTATTATTCTTATTTTGTTACATAGCTATTTGGATGGGAAATATACTAATAATGATTTCAATCACATGCAGTCAGCTGAGGGACCAACCCATGTATTTCTTCCTTAATTATCTTGTTCTCTCAGACCTTTGCTATACCTCTACAGTGACTCCCAAGCTAATCACCGACTTACTGGCAGAAAGGAACTTGATTTCATATAACAACTGCATGGCCTAGCTCTTTACCATGCACTTCTTTGGGGGCATTGAGGTCTTCATCCTCACGGTGATGGCCTATGACCGCTATGTGGCCATCTGCAAACCCTTGCACTACACCAGCATCATGAGCAGGCAGAGGTGTAATGCTCTGGTCACTGCTTGCTGTGCTGGGGCATTTCTACATTCCTTTGTTCAGTGCCTCCTCACTGTCAATCTACCTTTCTGTGGCCCCAATGAAATTGACCACTATTTCTGTGATGTGTACCCTTTGCTGAAACTGGCCTGCACTGACACACACACAGTTGGAATCCTGGTGGTGGCCAACTCAGGTATGATGGGTTTGGTGACCTTTGTGGTTTTGATGCTGTCTTACTTTTTGATATTATGGACCATCAGGGCTTACCCTGCAGAAAGCCGCAGCAAGGCTCTTTCCACTTGCAGTTCCCACCTGATGGTTGTGGTTTTGTTCTTCGTGCCTGTCCTCTTCATCTACATTAGACCAGCCACTACTTCTCCAGTAGACAAAGTGTTTGCTCTTTTCTACACCATCATCGCTCCCATGCTCAACCCTCTCTGATCTACACGCTGAGAAACATGGAGATGAAGAATGCCCTGAGGAAAGTCTAGTGCCAGAAACCACTTTGGATTGGGAAGCATATCTTCTGAAGCACAAATCCACCCCTCATTCTGCAGACTGCTCTGGTGGCACTGGCTCTATCTTGAGTTTATTCAAGCCTGGGCTTTCCTACAAAACTAAACCTAGACTCTAATCTCACTCAGTTCATGATATTGTGATTTACTTTAACTACTTTATTTTATTTTTTATTTAACATCTGCCTCCAATATTTGAGTTCTCATTTCCTTCACCAGTCCTGGTAATATGTGGTATATATTTTTTTTCCTTTGGGTTTTTCACAGGTTGCTACCTGGAGCTCAGCTTTCTTATCTCTCTTATGTTTGGTTCAGGAGTGAATCTCCAACTATACATAACTGCACTCATCCCAATTGCATCTGTCCTAATGGTCTATTGATCTTGCCTCTGTGTTTCATATCAAAAGGATTTACAAAGCATGTTTTTTTTTTTGTTAGAGATATTTAATATCCATTTCAGAAATTTCAAAGGCAAAAAATATTCATGTAAGTTCTTAATGATACATTATTTGTGTCTGTAGCAATGCTTATATAAAAATGGGACGAGTTTTTTTTCTACAATTATTTTAATGAGATTATTTTAAAATTCAGCAAATTTTATTAATGACAGAAATATTTGGCAAAAAAATCTCCTTTGTAGTATAATGAAACTGTGGTGTTGATATTAGGTATGGTAACCATGTAACTTATTTCCTAATTTGAATGAATAGGGAAAAAATTACAATTAAAGAGAAGACTAAAATCGGCACTGTGTTTGGAAAGCAGGATGTCTCCGTACTAGCAAATGCATAGGAAGTATGGACATATTTGTCAAAAGATTAAGTGCAGAGATATTGTGGAAACTTCACTTATTACTTAGTGTCATGAAATTGGGAACAGAATGTAAACACTACTGTTGAAAGTCATCCAAGAGTATGCCTAAATTAAATTTGTCCATTACCATCAAAATTAAATCTATTTATTTCCAATTTCCTATAGAACTTTCATATATGTGGATATGCAGAAATGCCTATAGAATTAAATTTTAATTTTCAGTGATCAAATGTTTCTTCTTTTTAAATTTCTGAATAAAATAGGATTTTTTTTTTTTTTTTTTTGAGATGGGGATGTGGTTCACTGGTAGAGCAATTAGCTACCATGCATAAGACCCTGTGTTCAATCCCCAGTACTGCAAAATTGAAAATAAAAACAAAAGAAATTGTTTGGCATCGTGAAGATAACAAGACTATATGAAGTGAGATTTCATATGATCTAGGTTAGGGAGTAAAAACAGAGACTAAACCTTTAAATTAATATATAAGTGAAATTTTAAAAAAAATTTCATAGCACTGTGTGGGGAAAGTTTTACAGGTGTTCAAATGGAGAAAACTGGTTGGAGAATTAAAGAAAAGATATGTCTTTATAGATGCTAAAATTCAAGTTTTTTTATTAGAGCAATTGACAGCATTAGCTAAATTTTTAATGAAATTATTAAACAGAGTACACAATCATGCATGCTAATCTGCAGTAATTCATTCAGGATAATCTTTGAACTAATGAGAAAACACTCAACAAAAAGGAAGTCTCTTGAATAAATGGTTGAAGAATGCAGAAGGATAAAAACAGAATTCAATCTCTCACCATATAAAAAAATCAGCTTCAAGGGGCTGGGGTTGTGGCTCAGCGGCAGAGTACTCACCCTACAATGTGCAAGGCCCTGGGTTTGATCCTCAGCACCACATAAAAATAAATAAATATAATAAAGTTATTGTGTCAACTAAAAAATACATAACTAAAAAAATGAATATTTAAAACAAAATCAACTCAAAATGGATTAAATACCTAAATATGAGACCTGAAAATGTTTGATTTTTAAATATTTTATTTTGGGTTAACTTTTTAATTTTTTGCTGAATAAAAAGAGTTTATATAAACTGTTAAATTATGGAGAAAGTTTAATTAGTGATTATTATGATTAAAATTATTTCTTATGCTTAAAGTTAATAATAATCTAAAATTGGTAGCAACTGATATTTGTATATGAAGATGGACAGAATCTTCCTTGTTGAAGACCTGCTATGTTTTCTTCCTCCATAAGATAGTGATAATAGTGACTACCTCATAGGTAATAGAATAAAATTAAATAATAATGGTGTTTACAGTAGAGACAGCTTAAAATTGTTTTATTACAGTAATTAGATCTATAAGTCTATTTTGTTATGCAAAATTTAGATTAAGAATGTTTACATGTATATTTCATTTGGATTTTTAAATCATCACAAAAGAGCTACAATTACAAGAGTTTTGTCCATATATGTTTAAGTAATTTTTAATAAAATACTATTTCAATCCAGAGAAGGCATTTATGAGGATTTTTTCTTCTTAAGGAGAGGACCCATAAACTCTAGTTCAAAATAATAATCTAGCTCTCTGCTTTATTCTACAGATTAGTAAAGTGAAACTCAATGGTTTACAAATTTTGTTAGCATCAAGCTGCAATCTTGAGACAGTTAAGCTGTCAAGCTAAAAAGATTTTTAAACATTATACAAATTGATGGCGACTTCTAAAGTTTTATTTCAAGGTTTCCAGCAAGTGGGAAATGTTCATAAATGATAGATCAAAAATTTTGTTGTTGAGATTGAAATACAAAAGAGAAAAATTGTAAAGTGGAATAGAATAGGATTTTTAGACCATATTAACACAGGAAAGTCTGGTTACAAATATTAAGCAGACACATCATCGCACAAGTTGATTCACCTCTCTGAAGAGGCTCTTAATCATATTAAATTCTATCAGTGAATTGCTCATTTTTTTTTCCATTAAGGTCTCTGAAGATTGAGAAAACATCTTTCCATAAATATGAGTCAGAACTGTTTTCTTCTAGGTAATCTCCTTTTGAATGAGGTGTTTCTCATTGATTGGTCAAGAAAAAGTTTTTCCTGCAGTGTGATTTTGTACTGAATACATGAGATAATTCTTACATTTATGTTCAATTTTAAAATTTGCATTTAAAATAGACTACTGTATATTTCAAACAAAACTAGTGGCAAGAAGATGACTGTTGCTTTCTCTCCTTCATCTTCCATAATTCTATTATCAATAAAGTATATGTCTCACAGAACATTGGGATAACAGTATGAACAGATACTGTGGTGACTTTCCAGGGAGTGGGCTGTGGGAACAATGGGTCTGGGCTGGCCTTAATTCCTACTCATTTCTGTATGTTCTCTTAATTTAGGCACAATAATAGTGACTCACAAACACACAGGACCCTCTGGCTATTTGGTCAAAAACGACAGGAATACAGGTATTAGGTCGACTTTACCTATGATTCCCTTCTAAATGGAGTTTTGCATAGGTGATTGTCTTTTCTCAGACCTGGTTTTTACTGGATTGGTGCCTTTCATACTTTGCCATCAAGTAAGGAAATCTGGCTTATCTCCTTTAAGTTTATCTGTCTGTGCCTGCTGGTCATTCTTCCTCCCAGGACTTTCAATGTGTCAAAGATCTCTGCTTGCCCTTGACCATGTCAACTCTTTGACTGTCTTTCAGGCTAGGACTCAGTGACCTCTACTGGGGGTCTGAAAGCATTCTTTAAGGGATAAAGGCAGTCTGCATCCTTCTAGAGTGAACATAGAAAACTAAATTAAGTGAAATTTGCCTTTATGTAAAGTATTTATTGCACAGTCAAAGACAAAACCCTTGTTTATGCAATTATCCTGGCAGAAAGAAAAAATCACCCAGTATTGAAATAAACAATTATTTTGCATCCAAAATAAGTGAATCTATCATACTATCTACAGAATCAAGATGGAATCAACTATTGATACTACTACAAATATGTGTACTTTGTTTACATTTGTAGATTTAATAGGGAGTTAACCTAAAAACCTCCTAGTGGAGGATAATTTTGCTATTTTAAAGCTTAATCCACTGTAAAAATAGTCCTCCCAATTTTTGGAATAATATTTTAATCTTGAATGATTCATATTTTAACCTGTATTTCCTAGAAAACAAAGCCAGAAGCAACATTTATGAGCCAGTAGTTTATAAAGTAATGCAATTACAGGCAAAAAGGTATGAAGGAAAATGTAAATGAGGTAGAGACAGAAGAAAATCTGATATAAAACCAGCTATCACAGAGCTAACTACAACTTCAAATTTAATACACATTCTTCATTGGGTTTCAAAGGACATGTTTAGAAAGGAATGTAAGAAAGTGCAAACTTTTAGTCAGGCATGGTGTTGCTGAACTATATTAATAGCTTCTTAGGAGGCTGAGGCAGGAGGATACCCAGGACAATATTTTTCCTTCACTTTTCTGCCTCTTTCCTTTATATTTTTCATTAAGATTTACACATTTACTCTTTCAAAGCACTGTTGGGAGATAGGAAATTAGAAAAACAAGTTTTAAAATGATGGAGACAGGATATAGGTGTGTGATACTGTGGGTGTACATGT
The DNA here is from genome assembly GCF_001458135.2 of Marmota marmota marmota. NCBI lineage: Eukaryota > Metazoa > Chordata > Mammalia > Rodentia > Sciuridae > Marmota > Marmota marmota. Next base: position 2,615 of record NW_026009145.1, on the reverse strand, counting down.
GAAATAGAAAGGTAAGGGGTGAAGGCCAAGGGCTGCAACAACATGCTACCTACATGCAAGAAGTTGTATCTAATGATCACTGAGTAGCATGGACAGTTTGCTTACTGATTCTCGACTGAATAGATTAAACAACATGGCTATGAAACACCTTCTGTTCATGGATATTACCAATCAAAACAGGAGAGTACATTCATTACTGAGTAAATGCCTTGAATTACAACTGATATTATCAGGTATTCCATTTCCTGACTTCAAGGGAGAAAAGATAGAAATAAAATGGTCACTTATTTGTTTTGACTATAAAAAATAGAGGATAAATTTTTCTATGAACCTTGTCACATATGTTCTCCAAATATTGGCACAGTCAAAAGCAAAAGTTAATTATGAAGTGAATAAAATATGCATAAAAATCTCTTAAGAAAGCATATTTGCTTCAAATTTAAGTGGATTTCACAGGTCAACTTAAAAAAAAAGAACACATACAGAATTGACAAAGTGCCAATTTTAAAAGACACCCTTTTTCTTATTAGAAAGAATCATAAGGAAGCTTAATTTTTATTGACAAGTATATTCAGATTAAAATTCCAAAGAAATATCTTTTCAGCTCTCGAACTTAAACTGTGATTTTTAAGATAAATATCTTTTAATAAATAGTTAATGACAAAGATGTGGAGAATAGTTATCTCTAAATATTCTTGGTAGGTATTTAAATGGGCACAATCTCTTAGTGGGTAATTTTCTACACTCATAAATAATAGTATTTATAATAAATACTAAAATATATTTCTTATAGAAGTATATAGCCACTCATGTTCACAAAGAGCTTCCTAATAGCCCTTTCCCTGGAGGTGAAAAGATAGGTAACAATTTAGTTCCCATATCAGCTTCCGTGAGATTGAATGAATCAGGAATGGTACTTTTATGCAAACATTAAAAAATTATACACACACGTACACACATACACTCATGGGCCTTTAAAATATATTCTAAATTAAAATTTACAAAATCTAGAGCAGTGCTTTGGAAGGAGGTCGACTTTTTCAACATCAGAAAGATTTTCTTATAAGGCACATTCACTAAAAAGTTATTTCTATAGTTGTACCACAGGCAAAGACAGCATACAATGAGACTCCAAGTTTTTAAAATATTAAAACCCATATACTGTGTTCCAAATATGCTTTTCCAATGAGATATTGTAATACAATCATTAAATAAACTTTTGATATGATCATAAAAATAAAAAAGAAAAGAAATAGATGTGTATGCTTTGATGGTAACATTTTTGTTCATATCAGGCGATTACCAAGTGTTCATAGTCTCCGAGTTGGAGAGAAGATTGTATTTTTGGCATTAGAAATCGGAGGAAGACCTAGTTTTAAAAAGTATTCACTGTGGTAAAATTTGAAAATGTGTCATATTCTTTTTTTATTAAGCCTTAATAGTTATACATAGTAGTTGAGTTCATCACAACATATTCATACATACATGAAAATCGATTTCACTTCATGATCCCCCTTTTCCCTCCCTCTCTTCCTTCAAGAATTCTGTCCCCTTCATTCTTTTTTTCTCTACTCTGACTTCTTTTTGCTCATCTATTAATTTACACTTGATTGGTTCTTTGTGTTATCCTATTCTTCCCTCCCCCTTTCCTTTATTTTATTCTGGCTTCTGCATATGAGAGAAGACATTTGACCTTTGAGTTTCTGAGTTTGGCTAATTTCACTTAGCATGAGAGTCTCCACATTCATCTGAAAATGTTTTATATTCTTGATGCATAAAAAATAAAGTTCTAAAAACCCTTACCTTAGTAGAAGTTCTATTCACACTGTCATATAATTTTGCCTTAACAATTATGTTCTGGTGTAGGCAGGAGGCACTGTGGTATTCCCAAGGTAAGACTGTGATCCAGAGTCTTGATTGAGATGGTGAGTCAATTGCATGGGTATCTTAGAAATCCGGTGCTCTTTGATCACACTAACCACCACAACATTGCTATTACCTACAGGTTTGCTTGCCTTCATGAGATTTTCCGCATGAACTCAAACAGAAGTGAATATCAAATAAAAAAAAACTAACACTTGTAAATTTCATAGATAGATAAGAAAGATGTAAATTAGAATGAAGCAACATAAGGAAGAGGACTATATCTGTTCCTCATATCTATATTTCTTATAGATATAATGCAGTGGCATTCCATACTCTTCTATGCTCAATGGCCAGGAGGAGAAGGGATGCTTGCCTTCTACTGTATCCATTGCAACATCATCACCACTGGGAACCCTGAAATATTTTCCTGGAACACAGCAATAGTTATTGTTTTCATTTGCTTCTCATCTCCCTGTCTACCAATATTCCTTACCCACAGAGTAGTGCTCATGTCCATCAGCAGCTGCTGTGCATGCTTTCTATTTCCATCTTCCTTCCTTGGATTGTAGTGCTTTCAAAGAAGTCTCCAGAATTCCTATCTTCCACAAGTGCCTACTGTGCTTTAGATACTGGCTGTGGCATTGATTTTACTAATTTTCTGCATCTATTAAATATGACTAAATTACTTCGAAGTGCAATTCTTCCTTGCTTTGCTAACTCATTTTTATAAGTTAAGTATGTTCAGTTGC
>NW_026009144.1:0-3426 GCF_001458135.2 Marmota marmota marmota | reverse complement strand
TTTTTTTTTTTTTTTTTTTTTTTTTTTGAGAGAGAGAGAGAGAGAGAGAGAGAGAGAGAATTTTTTGATATTTATTTTTTAGTTTTCGGTGGACTCAACATCTTTATTTTATTTTTTTTATTTTTATGTGGTGCCGATGATCGAATCCAGAGCCCTGTGCATGCCAGGTGAGCACGCTACCGCTTGAGCCACATCCCCAGCCCACAGATGACTTGTTTTATAATCTGGAGTCATGATATCTAGATCAGCAAGTTTGTTTTCAGTAAATTCAGTTCTACATTTAAAAGTTCATAGATTGATAAACTGGTGCATGTACAAACATATGTAGACATGCAAACAAGCGTATCCATGTGTGTATGCAGGTATATGTTTCTATTCTTCATGCTTAGGTTTTGTTTCTTTAGACCAGATTTCTGGACATGTACTCAAACATATTAACAGTAAAACCATTCAAATAATTTTTAAAGGCAATTTAAGAAATAAAAAATTAATTAATTCTGACTTTAAAATAAATAAATTATTTATTTATTAGAGCTTTATAGATATAATAGAAGTTGAGTTCATCCTAACAAACACATGCCTGCATGGAAATCAACTTCAGTTACTGATCACCCTGCATTTCCCTGTGTTCAATTTCTCCTCTCCCATTCTCCTTCAGAATGGTGCTGGCATTGAATTCCTTAACAAGACTTCCAAAATGCAAGAATTACACAAAGAATCAGTAAGTGGTATGCCATCAAACGACCAAGCTTCTGCAAACCAAAGGAAATGATTAAGAGTGTGAAGAGAGAGCCTACATAATTGGAGAATATCTTGGCCTGTTACCTCTCTGATAGAGGATTAAATTCCAGAATATAAAAAAAGAATTCAAAACATTTAACACCAAAAATAAGTATTTTTTATAGATTATGTACTGTTAGTGCAAAATGGGGAGGGACACATTCATATATTCTTAATAATTATTTATAGAACTGATGAGGCATTAGGAAAAATTTATAAAAACAAAATATTCAGTCCAATTCCAACTTCATAGTATTTTATGGTTTGGATGTGAGGTATCCCCCAAAAGCTCATATGTGAGACAATGCACAAAAGTTCAAAGGAGATATTATTAGGTTATGAGAGTCTTAATATAATCAGAAAATCAAACCCTGATGAGATTAAATTAGTGGTAACTAGAAGCAGGAGGGGTGTGTTGGAGGAAGTGGTTAAATGGGGCATGACTATGGGGTATATATTTGTATCTGGGGGAGTGAAGTCTCCTTTGTGCTTCCTGACATGATGTAAGCTGCTTCCTTCCACCACCCTCTTCCTCCATGATGCTCTGCATTACCTCAAAACTCAAAATGGACTAAGACCTCTGAAGCCATGAGCCCACAAATAAACTCTTCCTCCTCTATAATTGTGGTGGTCAGATCCTTTAGTCACAAAAGCAAAAAACCTGACGAAACATAGCAAAACTGTCATTACCAATAAATAGTAAACAAATTTTACTATATCTGTTGATTTTAAATAAAAATTAGATCTGTGACTATATTAATATTGAATATCAACTATAAAATTATACCACAGTGAATTTTGTTAATTTTAAGATTTAAGCCCCAAGTCAGAATTGTACTTCCAACTTCTAAAGAAAACTGAAAAAATTCTTTTGGATTATTTTATAGAAGACAAACCAATAGTTGTTCTGTGCCAATTCTGGTCTCCCAGGAAAAGGAAAAAAGATAAATGGTGTAAAACAACAAGGAAAGTTATGGCCTTAATGCTCCCATCCTCAACAGTTTGACCAGATTTTTGATTGATTATTTTAAGTTAAGGAAGTTTGTTTCAAATGTAAGAAGAACAAAAACTAGCATTTTACTTGATACCATGTCCAAAGCATCTCTTTCTGATTGATCTTTGAGAAAATGCAGGTTTCCTAAGAATTTGGGGTCTGTAAATGTGGAGTGCAAACACCTGCTTTCTGTGACTAGGACACTGAATTCCAGCTACTCGCTTGAGGGCTCTTGGCACTAGGACACACAGGGAGTCTAGTCAAGATACATAATTTCCATGGGCCAAACATTTTCTTCAAAGGAAATTAGTCCTCCTCAAAGGGAACAAAGGAGGCCTGTAGATTGAAGGATACGGCTACATGGTAGGATTACAGTAAAATACTTTTTCATAACGATACAGAAAAGATTATTATGTGAATTTATAACAGTGCCTTTTGTAACAGCATAAAACAGCCAGAATTGACATATGATTCTGACATATAGCTATGTGTATTTTTTGACTGGTAGGTAATGAAGGAAAAGAAACAAATTATTTCCACATTTTGTATTTGGACAGAAGGCATCTACTGATTGAGAAATTGATTTGAGATGAAATAGGATTGTACAGAATAAAAAGGAAATTTATATTTAGATATTTTAATTGGATGTTATAGTGACTAGATCTAATAGATTATAAGGAATGATTCTTGTGTATCTATGTTTATGTGTGTCTAATCTAGTTTATGACTGCCAGCATATATATCTACATGCAAAATTATATCTATACCAAGATTTAGCTATTTTCTGTTCAAATTATTTAATATTGAAAACATCTTTCGGATGACACACTTACATGAAAATAGAATATAGGTAACTACAATGGTGGAAGAGATAATTATCTTCCCTCCTGATGACAAATAGCTTCCTCGTGTTTTGCTGATGCTCTGAATCCAGTGATTATATATAAAAAACAACTTGAGTGCTCCTAGATGAGTAATAATGACCATGAACAGAGCAATTAAAGGCCAGCACAGATGAAACGTCATACATTTGCCTTTATTCATCTTCCAGAAAAGAGGTGGCAGTAGAAAATATCTCAGTGATATTTCAAAGCCAAAATAACCTGAAATACATATGTATGCATGCATATATGTATACACATATAAGTGCATATTCCTTAATAAAATCCAGTTAACAAATAAAAGAAATTGCAAGAGGTAATATTTCAGTTAAAAGTAAGATAAATAAGTTTTGATGAAAAATGTTGGTATTAGTTATAGTTGATATGAAAGGTAAGAAAATTAGAAATTATTTCAGGAAGAGAAAGCCAATTGCTCTAGAAAAGAACTACTATTATGGCTACATAACAAATTATGGAAAAATTCATGGTATAAACAACTATATTTCACTCATTTTTGTAGGTCAGGAAAATCTGTTGTATATCCATGGTTGTTGATGCTGCCTCCTGTGATTATCACACTCTAGGTCTAGTTCCTTTTCTTTCTTTCTTTCTTTCTTTCTTTCTTTCTTTCTTTCTTTCTTTCTTTCCTTCTTTCCTTCTTTCCTTCTTTCCTTCTTCCTTTCTTCCTTTCTTCCTTTCTTCCTTTCTTCCTTTCTTCCTTTCTTCCTTTCTTCCTTTCTTCCTTTCTTCCTTTCTTTCTTTCTTTCTTTC
>NW_026009143.1:0-3426 GCF_001458135.2 Marmota marmota marmota | reverse complement strand
CAGTTAGGATTAAGCAAAGATTAGTGTTAGTGTTATGGTTAGTGTTAGGATTATGGTTAGGGTTAGGGTTAGTGTTAGGGTTAGGGTTGGTGTTATTGTATGTTAGGGTTAGGGTTAGTGGTATTGTTAGGGGGACGATTAGGACTAGGTTGGGTTAGTGTTAGATTTAGGGATAGGGTAAGTGTTAATGTGAGTGTTAGAGTTAGAGTTAGGGATAATGTTAGGATTAGGGATATTTTTAAGGTTAGTGTTAGGATTATTATTAGAATTAGGGTTGGTGTTACTGTTAGGATTAGGGTTAGGGTTAGTCTTAGTGTTAGGGATAGGGTTAGGGTTAGGGTTAGGATTAAGGTTATGTTTAGCTTTAGGATTAGTGTAAGGGTAAAGGTTGGGGTTAAGGTTAATGTTAGTTTAAGAGTCAGGGTTAGGGTTAGTGTTAAGGCTAGTGTTAGGGTTAGAGTTAGGGTTTGTGTTAGGTTTAGGCTTAAGTTAAGGAATTGTGTTAGGTTTAGATTTAGGGTTGGGTTATGTACAGGATTAGGTTTAGATTTAGGATTATGGTTAGGTTTAGGGTTAGTGTAAGGGTAAAGGTTAGGGTTAAGATTAGGGTTAGTTTAAGAGTTAGGGTTAGAGTTAGGTTTGTGTTAGGTTTAGGGTTAGGTTAAGGGATTGTGTTAGGTTTAGATTTAGGGTTAGAGTTATGTACAGGATTAAGTTTAGATTTTGGATTCTGGTTAGATTTAAAGCTAGTGTAAAGTTTAGGGTTTGGGTTTGTGTTTGGTTCAGGGTTAGGTTTCAGGGTTGTGATATGATTAGGTTTAGGGTTACATTTAGGTTTATGAATAAGATTAAGTTTAGATTTGGGGTTAGGGTTAGGGTTAGGTTTAGGTTTAGATTTAGGGTTAGTGATAGTGTTAGGGTTCGGGATTGAGTTTGTGTTATGATTTGGGTTAGGGTTAGTGTTAGTGTTAGTAATAGGGTTAGGTATAGGGTAAGGTTTTGGTAAGAGTTAGTGTTAGGGTTAGGTTACATTTAGGGTTATGGTTTGGGTTTGGGTTTCTTTTAGAGTTAGGATTAGGGTTAGGGTTTGGGTTAGGTTTACGGTTAGTGTTAACATTAGTGTTATAGCTAGGGTTAGATTTCGGGCTAGTGTTAGGGTTAGGGTTAGGGTTAGGTTTACAATTTGTGTTAGGTTTACTGTTAGGGTTAGGGTTAGGCTTAAGTTTAGGTTAAGTTGAGGGTTAGGGTTAGGGTAAAAGTTTGTGTTAGGGTTAGATTTTAGGGTTAGGTTTAGGGTCAGCGTTAGGGTTTGACTTAGGTTTAGGCTTAAGTTAACTTTTAGGGTTAGGGTTAGAATTAGGGTTAGGGTTAGGTTAAGGGTTAAATCAGGGTTAGAGTTAGAGTTAGGGTTAAATTAGTTTTAGGTTTAGGTTAGGGTTAGTTTTAGGGTTTGTTTATATGTTTAGGGTTAGTGTTATGGTTATGGTTAGGGTTAGATTAGAGTTAGGGTTGGTGTTAGTTTAGGGTTAGGGTTATTGTTATAGTTAGGTTTTGGGTTCGGGTTAAAGTTAGTGTTAGGTTTAGGTTGATTGTTAGTGTTAGGGTTAGGGTTATTGTTAGGGTTAGCATTAGGGTTAGTGTTAGAGATAGGGTTAGTGTTAGGTTTATGGATAGTGTTAGGGTTTGGGTTAGGGTTAGGTTTAGGGATAGTTTTAGGGTTATTGTTAGGGTTAGGGTTAGCATTAGGATAAGTGTTGAGGTTAGTGTTAGGGTTATATTTAGGGTTATGGTTAGGTTTAGAGTTATGCTTAGTGTTAGGGTTAGGGTTATTTTTTGAGTTATGATTAGGATTAGGGTAAGACTTATGGTTTGTGTTAGCTTTAGGGTTAAAGTTAGGGTTAGGGTTACAATTAGGCTTAGAGTTAGGGTTAAGGTTAGGGTTAGGGTTAGGGGTAGTGTTATGGTTTGGGTTATATTTTGTGTTAGGGTTAAATTTAGGGTTAGTGTTAGGTTAGGTTTACAGGTAGGATTAGGGTTTTGTTTAGAATTACAGTTAGTGATAGGGTTTGGATAGGGCTAGTATTATGGTTAGGGTTAGGTTGGGTTAGAGTTAGTGTCAGGGTTTTCTTAGGGCCAGGGTTAGTGTTAGGGTTAGCATTACAGATAGGATTAAAGCAAGGGTTAGAGTTAGTGTTATGGTTAGTATTAGGATTATGGTTAGGGTTAGGGTTAGTGTTAGGGTTAGTGTTATTGTATGTTAGGGTTAGGGTTAGTGGTAGTGTTAGTGTTATGATTAGGATTAGGGTTAGTGTTAGTGTTAAGTTTTGAATTATGGTTACTGCTAGAATTAGGGTTAGTGTTAGGGTTACAGATAGGGTTATAATTAGGTTTAGGGTCAGTGTTCATGTTAGTGCTAGGGTTAGGGATAGGTTTAGGCTAAGTGTTAGAGTTAGGGTTAGGGTTAGTGTTAGGGTTATGATTAAGGAGATCTTAGGGTTAGGGTTAGGTTAGTGTTAGGGTTAGTGTTAGATTTAGGGATAGGGTAAGTGTTAGTGTTAGTGTTAGATTTAGAGTTATTGATAATGTTAGGTTTAGGGATATTTTTAAGGTTAGTATTAGGATTACGATTAGGGTTAGGGTTGTTGTTACTGTTAGGTTTACGGTTAGTATTAGGATTAGGGTTAGTGTTAGGGTTACTGTTAGATTTACAGATAGGGTATCTGTTAGTGATAGTGTTAGATTTGGAGTTAGGGATAATATTAGGCTTAGGGATATTTTAAGGTTAGTGTTAGGAATATGATTAGGGTTATGGTTGACATTATTATTAGGGTTAGGTTTAGGGCTATGTTTAGGGATAGATTTAGGGATAGGGTAAGTGTTAGTGTTAGTTTTAGTGTTAGAGTTAGGGATAATATTAGGGTTAGGGATATTTTTATGTTTAGTGGTAGGATTATGATTAGGGTTACGGTTGGTGTTACTGTTAGAATTAGGGTTAGGTTTAGTGTTAGGGTTAGGGATATGGTTAGGGTTTGGGTTAGGGATAGGATTAAGGTTATGTTTAGCTTTAGGGTTAGTGTAAGGGTAAAGGTTAGGGTTAAGGTTAGGGTTATTTTAAGAGTCAGGTTTAGGTTAGGGTTAGTGTTAAGGTTAGTGTTAGGGTTAGAGTTAGGGTTTGTGTTAGGTTTAGGGTTAGGTTAAAGGATTGTGTTAGGTTTAGATTTAGGGTTAGGGTTATGTACAGGATTAGGTTTAGATTTAGGATTCTGGTTAGATTTAGAGTTAGTGTAAAGTTTAAGTTTAGGGTTAGGATTAGGGTTTGTGTTAGGTTCAGGGTTGAAATAGGATTAGGTTTAGGATTACATTTAGGTTTATGAATAAGATTAAGTTTAGATTTAGGGTTAGGATTAGTGTTAGGTTTAGGGTTGG
>NW_026009142.1:0-3426 GCF_001458135.2 Marmota marmota marmota | reverse complement strand
AGGACACATCCCCAGTTTTTTGTTGTTGTTGTTGTTGTTTTTGTTGTTGTTTTTGTTTTTGTGACAGGGTATCACTAAGTTGCTGAAGTTGACTTTGAACTTGCAATCTTCCTGTCTCTGCCTCCTGGATCACTGAGATAAGAATAGTGTGCCAACATGCCCAACTACTACTCTTCATTAACTATGCAGTTCAACTATTCAGTCACAAGGGTGATGGAATCATTAATTAAGCAAAACTGTCAGCAATTACACTGTGACACACAGAAAATGCATTTAAATAAATATTTGCTAAAATGGAATGAATGAATACACTTACTTACCATAGATTAACCACTCCTAGAATATAATATATTCTGAAGAATTATTTTTTAAATTAAATCCCCAACAGATAATGAACATTATAATTCACCCTTTATTTATATAAAACAAGAAAAAAATTTAAATTCCTACTCATCTTTTCTTGCATTCTCAGGTCCAAAAAGGATGAACTCCTTACAAAGCAAAATGCAATGCCATGAAATCTATCTTCCATTCTTATAAATATGTAACAATTTCATATCATAAATTTTAAACTCACTGTAAAAATTCTTCTCCCACTTCGGTCAAATGCTACACAGTAGACAGAAGATAGGTGTCCCAGAATTCTCTTATGCATCTTAATGTGCTGGTAAGCAGATGAAGGAAAAATATGGCTGATGCGACTACATCCGGTTAATTGCCTGGCAGAAGTGATATTTACTGAAAAAATAAAATAAAATTAGAGATTAATTTCTTAAAATCTAAAAGTCAAAACTATTTCATGAAATTCAGTTATGAATATTAAAACAAAGCAGGGTACACACGCCACAGCAATTCAACCCTGTGAGAAGTCTAAATTCCCTTAACATGTTTCATGGTATTATAAATTAAAGTTGACTAAAATAATGCATTCACAATACTTATCTATTAAATCTAAGGCTCTGATGTTCTGCTTGGCATATTGTGGTTTCTCAAGCACATTCACATTTTCCTTTTCTTGATATACTACAATGAGAGACTCGGTCACTTTACATATATAGGTAAATTATCCTATAACACAAAGGAATTAAAATTTTAAAAAACTGTATTTGGTTAAGTATATACATCTTAAAATTTATACAGGAAATTTTATAAACTCCTGTCCTATCTTTTCAATATCTGCCCCTAATATTTCAAAAATGACATAAGAGACCTACACAGTGAAAAGAGAAGGGAAGCTATGACACTACATAGATCTGAAATAGAAAACAATTCTTTCCAGGTTTGTCTATGGTTCTCCCCGTTTTGGTTTCTGAATCTGGAAGTTCTTCTTTTAGTTACAATGAACTTTTGAGACTTCATCTCCCATGAGATCATTTTAGAGCCTGTCACATTTTTGGTTTGTTTAGTTTTCTGAATTTTCTTTAAAAAAAAAAAAAAGCCAAGATAAAGCACATGTCTACACAATTCCCCTTCAAGTACCACCTGGATTCTGTCCATTTCTGAAATTGAGATCTGTTCCACATATAAGGATTTACAACCATCTATTTCTGTGAAATTATTCCTGTCTATCTTTATAGAATGGAAATACTTGACACCCCACATATTGTATTTTAATCAAAACAAAGGATTCCTACAAGTTCAAAGTCACCTTAGAGGAAGGTGACATTTACCACACTGTATAAATAATATAGTACAAGTGACAATAGCTTTATGTTTAAGCAAGGCAAAATTAAGGCAAGAACTGAGTTCTAGCTAGATTAGTATAATTAGAGCCATGCCACAATCAAAATATAAAACCTTTCAATGTCTCACAATCTTAAGAGCAATGAAGTCTGTCTTTCAGGCAAAGGTAGATCCACTGGCCATTTTAAACTGACAAAATGACAAAAAATTAATGATGAATAGGCAAAATCAGTGAAACTTTTAATGCAAATCATAAGAACAAATTAGTGATCTAGTATATAATACTGCAAGATGCTGAATATATAATGGTAAAAAATGTTGACCTAGGTAAGAGGGGTTATTTTGTTTGTTTGTTTGTTTGTTTGTTTGTTTTGTTTTGTTTGGGGTTTTTTGCAGCTGGTTCCCAACCAACCAACAAGAAATTACTACAACAGGAAGAGTAGGCAACCTAACTTGAGAATTTGGTAATCTTTTTCCAAACATTTCTCAGTGATCTGAGTTCCTTGAAACAATTGACCATCATTTCTGATTTCCTTTGTCTCTTCCACACTTTGCAGGTAGATTGAGAAAAAGGTATGTTACTTCAAGGCAATATTTTCTTATCTGAAGAATTCAGGATACTCCAGACTAGATGATTGTTAGAGGGGGCTTCCATACATTGTAGTGTGTTTAGCAGCAGCCTTGGCCTATGCCCACTACATGCTAGTAGTACAACCAGCACTAAGTTGTGAGAAGAAAAAATACTTCCATGCACTGCCAAATATTTCCTATAGGGGAAAAAAAAACTACTCTACTTAAAAAAATCATAAGTATAAGAACAAAAACAATTAACTTGGAAAAAATAATAGAAAAGCAATTTTGAGAATGGGAGCAGGAGATAGAGAATGAGCCAACCCATGGACATGGAATAGCTTTTAATTTATTGTGTCTTCTTCAATTTCTGTCATCAGTGTTTTATTGTTTTTAATGTGTAGTTCTTTGATATCCATGATTAAATGTACTTTTAAGTATTTTAATTTTGATGTTATTTTAAATGAAATTGGTTTCATAATTTCTCTCTCAACTAGTTCATTGTTAGGGTATAGAAACAATAAGTATTTTTGTATGTTGTTTTTGCGACTTGCAGCTTCACTGGATTTTTTTTTTTAATCTGTGTTAACATTTTTTAAAATTTTAAATGTTTTTGAGTAGAGTCTTTAGGGGTTTCTCTATATAAGATCATGTCATCAGAAATAGACAATTTCACTTCTTCCTTTCCTATAGAGATGTGTTGTATTTCTTTTTCTTGCTTAATTGCCCCAGCAAGATCTTCCAGTAATATGCTGAATGAAAGTGAGAAAGAAGGAAATCATATATTGTTCCTGATATTAGAGAAGAAGCATCCAATTTTCCATTGTTCATTATGATATTAGCTGTGGGCTTGCAAAATACAGTGTTTATTCTGTTGAGGTACATTTCTTCTATATCCATTTTTCAAAGGTTTTATTACATATGTATGTTGAATTGTGTCAAATGCATTTTCTATATCTTTAGAGGTGATTATGTGGCATTATTGCCTTCTTTTTTACTAACTTCTCCATCTCATTTATTGACTTGGATGTGCTATACTATCCTTGCATTACAGGAATAAATGTTGCACAATGATGGTGAATGATCGTTGAATATGCTGTGGAGTTCAATTCACTAGTGCCGCACTCTGGCTGGGCACAATCAGGAGCCACTTGTCAAAAGAAACTAACTTTA
>NW_026009141.1:0-3426 GCF_001458135.2 Marmota marmota marmota | reverse complement strand
AGGGAGTGGAGGAAGTTCTACAACAAAGGAAACACAATCATATAACATTGCACAGCTTAGCTGTGGATAATATTTAATAATATTAATTATTAATAATTAATAATAAAATATTACACCTAGAGTTAACAATAAGTGGTGATACGTCTACACAGAAAGCATGGGGGCACTGTGTCTATGCATTGATACTACTTAGGGAAATTTATTAAAAATATTCTGTATTTTTCATACAAAGAAATCAATGGATAACAGACCTACAACACCAAGAAATGACAACATAAGCATAGTGCTTAGGAATCAAATTCCAGGAGGAAAACCCTTATCAAAAGAAGTATAATGTGAATAAAATCATCTTAGGGTAATTAATAGGTAGTTAGGTCAGATAATCAATATTCTATTACAAACCTCTAGCTTACTTGGTTTATTTCCTCAAATAAAATATATTTGATAGTCTAATAAATAAATTTAAGGCACTGTCATTGCAGAAAACAGTATGGTATTTCTTCAAGAAAAATAAACAAAATTTATCATAAGATCCAATAATTCCATTTCTGGGTATAAACCCCAAATAAGTGAAAGCAGGCAGTCCAACAGATATTTGTATACTGATATTCATAGCAGCATCATGACAACAGTAAAATACGAACACAACAGCAGTTATTATGAACACATGAATAGGTAAACAAAATGTGGTATATACATATGATGGAATATTATTCAGATTCAAAAAGGAATGGGAATGACATGAATGAACTATGAAGAAACTATGCTGAGTGAAATAAACCAGATGCTGAAGGACAGGTATTGTACATTTATCTTATATGGGACGCCCAGAGCTCTCAGATTCACAGAGAAAGAATGTGGGATGGTTGTCAGGAGCTGTGGGGATGGGAGTTACTCTTCGATGGGTAGAGTTTGAGTTTGGAAAGATGAAAGGATCTGGTGATAGATGGTGGTAATGACAGCACAAGAATGTGAGTATACTTCCTGCCACTGGACTCTACACTTAAAACTAGTTAAAATGGTTAACTGTGTGTTATGTCTGCTTTTCCACAATAGCAAAAATTTGCTTTCATAATCCTTGATTTTCTTCCTCTTCTAGTTTCCTGTTGCTGCTTAATAGATTGTCCAAAAGTTGGTGGCTTAAAACTTCATGAATTTATTATGTTAAAGCTCTGGAGGATAAAGTCCAACACAGGTCTCACATCAACGTGTTGGTAGGACTGTGTTCCACATCCCTTTCTGATGCTTTCAGAGAAAAACCTATTTCCTTTTCTTTTCTCACTTCTAAAAGCCATCCACATTCTTTGTGACCCCTTCCTTCACTTGAAAACCTGCAATGTTGCATGTCCCTGACCCACTGTCCTGTAGTTATATCTCACTGACTCTAATCTCAGCTGGGAAAGACTCTCTGCTTTTTAAGGACCTGGGTGATTAGATTAGGCCCAGCAGGGTAATCTAAATCCACCAAAGTGGATGTGAGAGCCTATGCCAGATGAGGAGGACATCAAAGGTTACCCAGCATAGGATGTAGGAACCTGTGCATGGTAAGAGCCTGTCCTGTAACAGAAATAGGCTGGGATGTCTGGAGCTAAGCAGATTGAGGTGGGATGATTGTTGGGGCCTAGGAGGCAGTGATCTAGTAAGGGGAATGGAAACTTGAGCAAAAGAGTGAGGTAGGCACTGGCGGGGTGAGGTATTGCTTAGAAAAGCTTTTAATCAGCCTGGGAGAGGGAGTGGGGGAACCTACAATGGGGGCATCAGGCGGGACCAATGCCAAGCCAGGAGGGGATTGGAGCCCAAAGAGGATAAGGAGGATGCTCAGATGATGGCAGGTTGACACTTGCCCTCCAGGAGGTGTCAGAGCTTAGGAGATGTGAAGTGGCGGCATCTGAGGAAGGACAGGAGGTTTTGTTGGCCACTGAAGATTGTTTATATATGGTATAGAGCTGTGTGTGTGTGTGTGTGTGTGTGTGTGTATGTATGTGTTGCCGGAGATTGAACCCAGGGATGCTCTGTTTTAATAGATTGCCAAAAACTTGAGACGGGACCTTATTAAATTAAATGCCATCTTCCTGTTTCAACTTTCAGAGTAGTTGCGATTACAGATGTGTGCCTGGTAAAGGTTGTTTATATATAAGGAGATATCAAATATATTAAGGAAAATGAGAGACACATTTCTTGTACCGAAAGAAAAGAGTTACAAATCTGGAAAGAAAGGAAACTAGAATGGACCATGTAATATTAGGAATTAAAGATGTTAGTATGAGCTCATGTTTTTCAGCACATCTCTCAGTGTCAAAATAAATATAGGATAAAATGTGCACATACGTTTTATACATGCATACATATATACCTATACATAGAAATGCGCACACAAACACACCTAGATGTTGTGACCTAACTACCATGTTCCAGTAAATAGAACTAGAGCTCCTTTGAGGGTTGATTAGTTCCAGAGCTTATTGAAAAAATGTGTTAAATGAGCTTGGAAAAATCTTGTGCCAGAAAGTAAGAGAGTGCTTTAAAATGATTGGCATAAGTGTCAAAGGGACACAGAAAACAGCTCAAAATGATGTTAACTCATCAAATGAAGATAATTCATGGATCAAAAAAAATTAAAGATAAAATTTTTATTAAAATAGGAAGCCATGAATTTATGATAAATAAAAAAGTAAAGCTGTATTCATGAAGAGGAGAGTATTTATAGGTTTTCAAAGTACCTCTTCCCAAAATATTTATTATGTATAAAATTCACTGGAGAAATCTGGCAGAAATATACCTTAATCAAGTGATAACAAATAGGACAGATTATGATTTTAAACTTGAACTTTTCATTGGCAAAACTTGAATGGGTTTGGAGCATTATATAGTGGTAAAGTATTAATAAAAATTACTTAATTGTGGGGTTTGTACTATGGTTATAAAAAGAATATCTTTGCTGAATATTTTACTAATACTCTGGAGGTGATGTGTCATTAGTATGGATGGGAGAAACTCAGAGATGCACCAGTGCCATTTCTATATATGATATGTGTTTACCATCAGGCCAACATTACAGTAATTAATCTTGAAATAATTAAGCTACCTCTGGAGAGGATTCAATTCACATTTATTTATTGAATTTATTCAATTCAAAGCAATTAAATTGTTAGTTACTATAATAAACTAACCAGAATCATTCAGTCTTATCATCAACAGTTTTTCCTTTTCATTTGCCCAAATCCTAGGAAACAAGTCACATGTAAGATATTGAACCTCTTGGGAACAATATCAGAAGAATCATAACTTTCACAGAAATGGTTGTTTCCAGGCTGATTAATAATATTGCATGAAGTGCACTCAGAGGTTCAGGCTCCCCAGAATAAGCTGGTAGCATTTCTCTGAGCACACACTTCTGAAGCTTTTCCCGGAGATTGAGCCAGTTTT
>NW_026009140.1:0-3427 GCF_001458135.2 Marmota marmota marmota | reverse complement strand
CTCTAGCCCTAGACCTAAACAAAAACCTAGTCCTAGGCCTAACAATACCCCTTATCTCAACACAAACACTAACCCTACCCCTAGACCTAAACCTACTTCCGATTCTGGCTGTAACCCTAAATTGAACTCTAACCCAAACACTGACTCTGCCTTTAACAGTAAACCTACTTCTAAACCTGACTCTTACTGAAATTCTAAACCTAACACTAGACCTTGGCATAACCCTAACCCTAAAACTTGCCCTAATAATAACCCTAGCTATTACATTACCTACAGCTTTAACCCTAGGCCTAAACCTAACACAAAACATAGAGCTAATCCTAGGCCTTAACCTAGCCCTAAGCATAACCCTAACCCTGACCGTAGCCCTTACCCAAACCTAACCCTCACCTTAGTCTTAACCCTAGCTCAAACCTAACCCTTACTATAAAAATAAACCTAGAACTATCCCTGAATCTAACCCTAAACCTAGTCCTAATCCTAGCCTTAACCCGAGTCCTAACCCTAGCTCTAAACCTACCCATTACCCTAACCCTAACTAAACTTGATTGTAATTCTAGCCTTAAACATAACCATAATCCTAACCCTAAACAGAAAACTAACCCTAGACCTAACGCTAAACTAATACTCGCTATAGTCCTAAACATAGATCAAACCCTAACCCTTAACACAAACATAAACATAAAGATAGACCTAACCCTAAACTTAAATCTAACCCTGTCCCTAAACTTAAACCTACATCTAACCATATTTATTACCCTAATCCTAACCATAAACTTAATTATAACCATTTCTCTAACCTCACTCTAACCCAAATCCTATCCCTAAACCTAACCCTGAACCTAACCCTGACTCTAACCCTAATCATAGTTCAGAACCTAACTCTTACACTAAACATAATACTAACCCTAACCCTAGTTCTAACCCGTACCCTAAAACTAACTCAAGACATAATCCTAACCATAAGTTTAGCTACAAACTTAGCTCTAACTGTATCCATTTCCCTAAAATTAACCCATACCCTAATGCTAACTCTAGGCCTAACCCTATCTCAAGACCTAATCCTAACCATAACCCTAGCCCTAAACTTAACTCTAACTGTATCCATTACCCTAAACATAACCCTCTCTCTAATGCTAACCCTAGGCCTAACCCTAAACCTATCACTAACCCCAACCCTATCAATTACCGTGAAACTAACCTGAACTCTAAATCTAAACCTATCATTACCCTAACCATAACCCTAATGCTAATTTGAGCCCTAGCCCTAAACTCAAACCTAAAAGAAACACTAACCATGACCCTGACCCTAATAATTCACTTAGCTTTAACCTAACCCTTACCCTAACCCTAATCCTTACATTAGACCTAGATGAAACCTAACCCTAAAACTATCCATAACCATAACCCTAGACCTGACATTAGCCCTAGATATAATCCTAGCCCTAACCCGAACACAAACCCTAGCCCATATTAGCACTAAACATAGCCTTAATCATAACCCTAACCTTAAACCTAGGCCTAACTTAAAACCAACCCTATCCCTAATCTTAGACCTACCTTAGCCCTATCCCTAACCCTAACCCTAATTCCAAACCTACCCTAAAACTAAGTCTAACTCTCTCCCTAGCCCTAAAACTAGTTCTAACCCTACCCCTTAATGGAACCCTAAACCTAGCCCTAACCCTAGGCCTTACCTTAACCATTTCCTTAGCGCTAGCCCTAACCCTAGATCTAACCTTAACTCTAAATCTAACCCTAATGCAAAGCCTAAGCCTAAAATCTAGGCCTAACCCTAACCATTTCCTTAGAGCTAGCTCTAACCCCAGATCTAACCTTAACTCTAAATCTAACCCTAATGCAAAGCCAAAGCCTAACGCTAACACTAACTCTACTCCTAAAACTAGCCCTAACTCTAGGCCTAGCCCTAATACAAAACCGAGCTATAGCTCTAACCCTAGCCCTTAACCTAAACCAAACCCTAACCTTACACCTAGACCTAACCCTAGCCTTAATTCGAGTTTTAAGCAGAACCGTAAAACTAACCCTATCCCTGATTCTGACGCTAACACAAACCCTAGCTTTAAACATCACCCTAAACATAACAGTAGACCTAACCCTAACCCTAACCCTAAAACTAGCCCTAATTGTAACTCTAGTACTTACATTAGCCATAACCCTAACCCTAGCCCTAGCCCTAACTTAACCAAAAACCTAGCCTAATCTGAGCCCTAAACCGAGCTTTCACCATAACACTAAGCTTAACCGTAAAAGTAGCATTAAGAATAATCATAACCTTAGTTCTAACCCTAGGTCTAACCCTATCCATTAACCTAACCATAATCCTAACCCTAATACTAACCCTAGGCCTAAACCTTAACATATCCCTAATCCTAACCCTATCCATTTCTCTAAACCTAACTTGAAACCTAAACCTAATTATATCATTACCCTAATCCTAACCCTATGCTAATTAGAGCCCTAAATATAAACCTTAACCTATCCCAAACATTAATAATGACCCTGACCCAAACAATAACCTTAGCTCTAAACTTGACCCTAACCCTAAATCTAATCCTTACACTACACCTAACCTAACCATAAAACTATCTTTAACTGTAAAGCTGGACTTAAAATTAGCCCTAGCCCTAATCCTAACCCTAAACCTAGCCTTAATTCTAACCCAAATTAACCTGAGGTTTAACCCTAATTCTAACCTTCGCCCTAGCCCTAAACCTAGCTATAACCCCATCCCTTACACTAAACCTAACCATAACCCTAAACCTAACCACAATCTGAAACCTAACCATAACCCTTGCCTTAATCCTAGGCCCAACACTAACACTAAGCCAAGAACTAACCCTAATTTAGTCCTATCCTAACCCTAAACCTAGTCTTAAGACTAACTCTAACTCATTCCCTAGCCCTATCCCTAGTTCTATCCTTAGCCCTAGCCCAACCCTGGATCTAAACCTAACTCTAATTTTAAACCTAACTCTAAATTTAACCATAACCATAATCCTAATCCAAACTCTAACACTAGCCCTAACAATAATGCTAATCCTAAAATTTTACTTACCCCTAGCCCTAGCCATAAAACAAAACCAAGCCATATCCCTAACCCTGACCCTTAACCTAAACCAAACCATAAACCAACACCTAGCTCTAACCATAACTCTAAAAATAAATAACCCTGACCCTGATGCTGATCCTAACACTAATCCTAGCTCTAAACATCACCCTAACTTTAAATTAACCCTAACACTAGACTTAGCCTTAACACTAACCCTAAAATTAGCCATAATCATAACCCTAGTTCATACATTAGTCATTGTTATAACCCTAGCCCTAACCCTAACACAAATCTTACCCCAAATTCTAGTCCTAACCCAAGCTTAAACCCTAATCTTAACCCTAACACTAGCCC
>NW_026009139.1:0-3427 GCF_001458135.2 Marmota marmota marmota | reverse complement strand
TAACCCTAACCCTAAACCTAACCTAAACCTCATCTTAACCCTAATTCTAAACCTAAAACTATACCTAACACTAACCCTAAACCTAACTTCAACCTAACCCAAACATTAATTATAACAATAACTATAACACTAATACTAAACCTAACCTTAATCCTAACCCAAACATGATGACTAACTCTAATCCTTTCTGTAACCCTAACACAAATCCTAAACGTAACACTAACCCTAACCCTAAACTTAAACCTAACCCTAACACTATCTGTTTCCCAAACACTAAAACTTACCTTAACCCTAAACTTAAGCTATCCCTATCCTTATCTCTCACCCTAACACTAACCCTAATACTAAACCTAACCCTACCCATAAACCTCACCCTAACCCTAACACTAACCTCTGCACTAACCCTAACCCTAACCCTAACACTAAACCTAACCCTATCACTAACCCTTAAACTTACCCTAACCCTAACGCCAACCCTCATGCTAACCCTAACACTAATTCTAAACCTAACCCTAACTCTAACCCTAACACTAATCCTAACTGTAACCCTACCCTTACACCTAATTATAACCCTAAAACAAACCATAACCTACACCATAACCCTAAATCGAACCCAACAATAAACCTAACCCTTACCTAAACCTAACACTAACCCTGACACTAACCATAAAAATAAAGCTAAAATTAACTCTAATCCTAACTTTATCCATACCCTAACACTACCCAAACACAAACACTAAAACTAACCCTAAACCTAAACATAACCCAACCCTAAATCTAACACTCACACTAACCCTTTCCTAACACGAACCATAATCATAACCCTAACTCTATCCTAACCCTATCCCTACCACTAACAATAACTGTAAACCTAAACGTTACCATAACTTTAACGCTAACACTAACTCTAACATTAAAATTATCCATAACACTAACATTAACCCTAACCCTAAACCTAACCCTATTTTGAATTGTAAACCCAACCTTACAACTAGCACTAACCCTAACACAAACCCTAACATTAAGCCGAAAACCAACCCTAACCTAACTCTAACCCAAACCCTAACACTACACCTAACCTTCAACCTAAACATAACACTAAACCTAAACCTTACCCTAACCCTAACACTAATCCTAACCCTAACCTATCACTAACCCTAACACTAACAGTAACCCTAACACTAACTCTAAAACTGGACCTAACCCTAACTGTAAGCCTAACCCTAATGCTAACACTAACACTAATTTTAAACATAACCCTAACGCTACTGCTAACACTAACTTTAACCCTAACCTTATTCCTTCACCTAACCGTTAACCTATCCCTAACACTAATCCTAACACAAACCCTAACGGAAACCCTACCCCTAAACCTAACCCAACCTTAACTCTAACCCTAAACCTTACCTAATGCTAAACATAACCCTAACACTAACCATAAAACTAAAGCTAAAACTAACCCTAACACTATCTCTAGCCATAACTCCAACACTAACCATAACACTAAACGTAACTCTAACCCTAACCCTAACACTATACCTAAACCTATCACTAACCCTAACACTATTCCTAACCCTAACCGTAACCCTAACACGAACACAAAATTTAAAACTAAACATAAACCTAACACGAATCCTAACCCTAACATGAACCATAACCCTAACACTAACATTAACCATAAACCTAACCTTATTACTATCATTAATCCTAACCCTAACGCTAACACTAACCCTAAATCTAATCCTTACCCTAACTCTAACACTAACTCAAACTGTAACCCTAAAATGAAACCTAATCCAAACCATAACCCCAATCCTATCACTAACCTAATCCTAAACCTAAACCTACACTTACCCTAAACCTAACATTAACCATAAACCTAACCCTAAACCTGACCATAACCGTAACATTAACACTAATCCCAACACTAACACTAACGGTGTCACTAACCCTAAAACTAACCTTAAACCTAACCCTAACCCTAACACTAACCCTAACCCTAACCCTAACCCTAATATTAACCCTAACACAAACCCTAACCAAAACCATAAACCTAACCCTAAACTATCCCTAACCCTAACCCTTACCTAGCCCTTAACCTAACCCAAACCCTAATCCTAACATTTACCTTAATCCAAACCCTAACTCAATCACTAATACTAAGCCTAAAACTAACCCTAAACCTAACACTAACACTAATTCTAACTTTAACCCTAAACCTAACACTAGCATTTACTGTATCCTAACCCTAACTGTAACACTAACCCAACCCTAACCCTAACACTAAGCTAACCCTAACGTTAACTGAAACTGTAACCCTAACCCTGTCCTAACAGAAACCCTAAACCTAACACTAACACTAACCCAAACCCTAACCTTAACCCTAACTCAAAAACTAAAACTAACCCTAACCAAAACACTAACTCTAACCCTAAACTTTAAACTAACATTAACACTAACCCTGACAGTAACCCTATCAATAAACCAAAACCTAACCCTAATTCTAACCATAACACTAAACCTAAACCTAACCCTAACCCAAACACTAACACTAACCCTAAACCTATCCCTAGCCTTAGCACTGTCCCAAACCCAAAACCTAACACTAAAACTACCACTAAACCTATACCTGAAACTAAATTTAACACTAACACTAAACCTAAATCTAACCCTACTACTAACCCTAAACCTAACCCAAATTATAACCCTAACCCAACACTAACCTAAACCCTAACCCTAACCCTAACTCTAAAAATCAACCTAAGCCTAAACAGAACACTAATCCTAACCCTAAACCTTACACTAACATTAATGCTAACCCTAAACCTCACGCTAATACTAAACCTTACACAAACCAAAACCTAATCTTAACCCTAACACTAACCCTAATCCTAACCCTAACTTTAATTCTACCACTAACCCTAACCCTAACCGTGAACCTAACAATAACCCTAACCCTAAAACTAAACCTAGCCCTAATCTGAATGCTAATACTAACTCTAAACCTCACTCTATCCCTAACCCTACCCCTAACCTTAAATTTAAACCTAAAAGGATCCCTAACCCAAACATTAATCCTAACCCTAACCCTAACCCTTAACCTAAACACAACACTAAACCTAAACATATGCCTAACATGAACCCTAATCTTAACCCTAACCATAACTTTAACACAAACCTTAACCTTACCTTAACCCTAAAACTAATTCTAATCGTGGCACTAACTGAAACACTAACCATAAATCTAATGCTAACCCTAACACTAAACCTAACTCTAACAGTAACCCTAACCCTAAACCTATACCTAACATTAACACAATCCCTAACCTTAACCTTAACCTTACCCTAACCCTAACCCTAACCCTGAACCTAACCCAAACCCGAATTCTAATACTAACCCTAAACCTCACCCTATCCCTAACCAAAA
>NW_026009138.1:0-3428 GCF_001458135.2 Marmota marmota marmota | reverse complement strand
TTAGGGCTGTGGTTATGATTAGATTTAGGGTTAAAGCTAGGTTTAGGGCTCGGATTAGGCCTAGGTTTTGGGTTAGGGTTAGTGCTATGGTTAGGGCAATGGCTAATGTAAGAAATAGGGTTACAATTAGGGTTAGTTTTAGTGTTATTGTATGGGTTCGGTTTAGTATTTGGGTTAAGGTTAGGGTGATATTTTTCACTAGGGTTCATGTTAGAATAAAACTCAGGGTCAGGTTTAGTTTTAGAGTTAGTGTTAGAACTCGAATTAGGGCTAGGGTTACTGTTAGGTTTCTGTTTAAAGTGAGGGTGGTGTTTACAGCTAGGGTGAGTGTTAGGATATGAGTCAGCATCAGGGTTGGTTTTAAGGTTAGGGTTAGGACTCGAATTAGTGATAGGGTTAGGTCTAGCAATAGTGTTAGGGTTTGGTTTAAGTTAAGTTTTAGGTGTAGGGCTAACACTTGGTATTGTTTTAGTCCTATGGTTAGGGTTTTGCTAGTGTTAGTGTTAGGCTTAGGCTTAGTGTTATGGTTAAATTTGGAATTAGGGTTAGACCTAGGCTTAGGGCTAGAACTAAAGATATAGCAAGGGTTATGGCTAGGTTTAGAGTTATGGTAAGGGTTAAGGTTAGAAATAGGGTAGGGCTAGGGCGAGAGTTAGTCTTTAGGGTAGGGTTATGGTTAGGGTTAGAGATAGGGCTAAATTAGGGCTAGGATTAGGTCTAGGTTTAGTGTTTAATTTGAGCCTAGGGTTAGGGTTAGGGTTAGAGTTTAGAGTTAGCATTTACAATTTAGGTTTAATGTTAGGGCAAATTTTGTGATAATGGATATCTTTATAGCTAGGTTTAGGGGTAGGGTGTGGGTTATAATTAGGGTTAGGTCTGTGGTTAGGATTAAGCTTATGATTAATCCTAGGTTTAGGGCTAGAATGAGGGCTAGGGATTTTTTTAGGGTTAGGGCTAGAATTAGTTCTAGGGCTAATTTCAGGTCCACAATTATGGTTAAAAATAGTTTTAGGATTAGGTTTATGGGTACATCTAGTGTAAGGGTTAGATTTAGTGTTAGTGTCAGATTTAGAGCTAGGAGTATTATTAGGGTCAAGTTCTGGGTTAGGGTTTGGGATGGGTTAAGGTTTAAAGTTAGGGCTTGGATTAGTATTAGGGTTATGGTTATGGTTATGGTAATGGATAGAGTTAAAAATCAGTTTAGAGCTAGTGTTATGGTTATGATTAGGGCTAGATTTTGGGTTAGTTAGTGCTATGGTTTGGTTTACAGCTAATGTAAGCACCAGGGTTATGATTAAAGCTAATTTTAGTGTTTTAGGGCCAGGTTTCCTGTTAGGTTTAGTTTTAGGTGTAGGGTGATGTTTAGACATCCGGTTAGTGTTATGGTCAGAATAAGGGTCAGGGTTAGTTTTAGGGTTTGGCTTAAAAATCGAATTAGGGCTGGGGTTAGGGCTAGGTTTAGGGTTAGATCTTGGTTTAGGTTAAGGTTTAGGGTTAGAGCTTTGACTCAGTTTGGTTTTAGGGCTAGGTTTATGGTTAGTGAAATTTTAGCTTTAGTGTTACGGCTAGGGCTACTGTTAGAATTAGGCTTAGGCTTTGGTTTAGGGTTAAATTTAGAGTTAGGTTTTTATCTAAGGTTAGTGCTAGGGCTAAGGATAAGGCAAGGGTTAGGACTAGGATTTGGGATAGGGTTAGGTTTATGGGAAGGGATAGGATTAGAATGAGTGATAGGGCCAGTGTGAGAGTTAGAGTTATTATTAGGGCTAGGGTTTGGGTTAGTGTTAGGGATAGGGCTAAATTATGGGTAGGGTCAGTGTTAGGGCTAGGGTTAGAGACAGTTTTATAATTAGCATCAGGCTTAGGGCTATTTTTAGGCTTAGGCATCAATTTAGGGTTAGATTTAAAGTTAGGTTTCAATCTAGTGTTAAAGCTAGGGCTAAGGATAGGGCAATTGTCATGAAAAGGGTTAGGGTTAGAGTTAGTTTTACGTTTAGGGTAAGGGATGTGCTTTTAGCTAGGTTTAGGGCTAGGGCAAGGGTTAGTATTAGGGTTAGGGCTAGAGTTAGGGTTAGGGTTATGATTAAGGCTAGGTTTTTGGCTAGCATGAAGTTTAGGGTTTGTGTTAGGGTTAGGGATAGTATTAGGGCTAGGGCTAATGTCAGGTCTAGGATTATAGTTAGGGCTAGATTTAGTGTTAGGTTTATGGCTTGGTCCAGTTTAAGGATTAGGCTTAGGGTAAGATTCAGGTTTATATCTAGGGTTATTTTAGGGTCAGGGTAAGTGTTAGAATTTGGGTTAGGTTAGGCTTTAGGTTTAGGGTAATGACAGGGTTAATTTTAGGGTTTAGGTTTTGTTTAGTGTAATGGATAGGGTTAGGGTTAGGCCTAGGGTTACCTTAAGAGTTAGGGTTATTTTTAGGGTAATGGATAGGTTTACACCTAAGGTTCAGGGTTAGTTTTAGTGTTAGCGTTTGGTTTACTGTAATTGATAGGGTTAGGTTTAGGCCTAGATTTAGCTTAAGAGTTAGGGTTATTTTTAGGGTAATGGATAGGTTTAGACCTAAGGTTAGTGCTATGTTTATGTACAAAATTAGGGCTAGTTTTGGGTTAGGGTTAAGTTTAAGTTTAGGGTTAAAGCTAGGTTTACTATTCGGGTTAAAGATAGGTTTTGGGTTAGGTTATGGCTAGGGTTAAGGCTGTGGCTAATGTATGAAGTAGGGTTATAATTAGCACTAGTTATAGGGTTAGGGTTAGGGCTATGTCTAGGTTTAGGGTGAGGTTTACGGTGATTATTATGTTTAGAGCCAGGGTTGGTGTTAGGGTAAGAGTCAGTGTCAGGGTTAGTTGTCAGGTTAGGGTTAGGTCTATAATTAATATATGGTTAGGGCTAGGTTTAGGGTTAGGGTTTGGTTTAGGATAAGGTATAGGGTTACTGCTATGGCTCAGTTTCGTTTTAGGGCTAGGGCTAGTGTTAGGGCTAGTTTTAAGATTAACATTAGTGTTAGGGATAGTGTTAGGTTTAGGTTTAGGCTTAGGGTTAGGGTTAGATTTAGTGTTAAAATTAGATCTAGGGTTATGGCCAGGGCCATGAATAGGGATAGGGTTAGACCAAGGGTTAGGGCTAGGGTTAGGGTTCTAGTAAGGGAAAGGTTTGGAACTAGGGTTAGGTTTGGGGTGAGAGTTAGAGTTAGTCTTTGGGTTAGGGTTAGGGTTAGGATAACAGATAGGGATAAATTAGAGATAAGATTAGGGCTAAGGTTAGTGTTAGGTTTAGGCATAGGGTTTGGGTTAGAGATAAAATTAAGGCTATGTTTAGGGCTGGGACAATGGCTAAGGTTTGTGTTAGGGTTAGGGCTAGGATTATGGCTAAGGTTAATATCATGTCTAGGGTTAAGGTTAGGAATAGTTTTAGGGTTAGGTTTATGGCTA
>NW_026009137.1:0-3428 GCF_001458135.2 Marmota marmota marmota | reverse complement strand
GGGGGGGTGGAGTGTAACTTTTCATTTCTAAAACAAAACAGATCACCAATAGAACAAAGGAATTAGGAAGAGGGAGGAGGCAAATGAAAAGGGAAATATTGGAAAATGTATCAGTCAAATTGTGTTATTATATTGCATGCATGTATAATTATGTAACAACAAATCCCACCATTATGTATAACCACAATGCACCAATTTAAAAAAAATGTGGGGCTGGGGATGTGGCTCAAGCCGTAGTATGCTCGCCTGGCATGCACGCAGCACTGGGTTCAATCCTCAGCACCACATACAAATAAAGATGTTGTGTCCGTCGAGAAACTAAAAAATAAATATTAAATTCTCTCTCTCTCTCTCTCTCTCTTAAAAAATAAATGTGTATGGGGATCACAATTCGTAGGTAAGAAATGGAGTGCTGGAGATGTGGCTCAAGCAGTAGCGCACTCGCCTGGCATGCGAGCGGCCTGGGTTCGATCCTCGGCACCACATACAAATAAAGATGTTGTGTCCGCCGAAAACTAAAAAATAAATATTAAAATTAAAAATATATATTTTTTTTTTAAAAAAAGAAATGGAGTAGATTATTCCAGATAACAAAAGAAGGGCAAAAAAATTTTTATTTTCATTGTTTAGTTGTAGTTGGATATTATATCTTTAATTAATTTATTAAAATAAGGGCAAAATTGACTGATTTAAAATGACTATGTCTACCAGAGGAAAGTCAAATAATTTAAAAACATGTTTCAATACATTCAAAGACATAATAACTATGATGAACTCTAGGAATAACTGAGATGAATATAGAACTCTAAAATAAAATGTATAGGAAATGCCTGTAATGTTCAAGTACACATTTTCACCATCCTAGATTTCACCATAATATCTTTAAATGCGCAAAAACTAAAATTATCCATTTGAAATGTTCTGACCATATGCGTATTTAGGCAACAACCATAAAATCTGTACATTGAAACATACCCTTTCCAAGGTTCACTACACCACAATGAAGGGTCCACTTAGCTTTATAGACAACTGAAATTAAAACAAAGACAACAAAAATTTCCACTTCATAATTCCACCAACAACTTGGGGAGACAATGAAAAATACAATTCCTGGAACTGACTTCAAAGCAGAATATCCACAACATTTACGCAAACTCCACTTCTACTAATGTCCAGAATCTAGGCTTGAAGGCCCTACAACCATGATGTGTCCTTTGACATTTTAGACTACTTAGCCCAGGGTTACAAAATCATTATTTTTCCTTTCAAAGTGTCATTTATTCCTTCTTTTCCATTCTCATGGTAACTCTAGTGATCTTATTCTGTTTCCAACCATGCCTATCAATCAAGAACAGAAGAAATAAATAAAATTGAGGGACAAAATTAAAAGGCAGAGAGAAGATGGACTCATCGCCTGCAATGAGGGTCTACAAGGTCCTATAATAGTTGGCCCCTGTCTTTTAGATCTCAGATCAAATATACCTTTCAGGCCTTCCCTGACCCCACTCTAAAATTAACCTTAACTTCCCACTCCCAACAAAGTAACTATTTAATTCACAGCTGTTTTACTTTCTTCACTTACTTGCTTTCTGTAAAATAACCTTTTATAATTGCTTTCCCTTTTTTGTATACCCATGTCCTCTAAAGAATGTCTTACAGTGTCAAAAACAGTAGTAGGCAAATATCAAGTCCTCAAAAAATACTTATTCAATGACTTACTGAATAAATAAATGGATAACATTTCAGACAGCAGGGATAGCAAAAACTAATATCAGAACAGAAACTTGGAAGAGTAGCCCAGAGCCAGATCATAAAACCATGATTGTCAGGAAATAAAAGTAATCAGTAACATTTATTTGCATCATAACACGTGTCAGGCATAGCCCTAAGCATTCTGCATGGCTGAACACTATGGGTAGATACATGTGGCACTATGATGATCTTCATTTTATAAATAAGAAAACAGGGGCTGGGGTTGTGGCTCAAAGGTAGAGCATTTGCCTAGCATGCGTGAGGCACTGGGTTCGATCCTCAGGACCACATAAAATAAAATAAAATAAAGATATTGTGTCCACCTATAACTAAAAATTTAAAAAGAAAGAAAGAAAGAAAGAAGAAAGTAGCAGCTTGGAGAGGTTAGAAAGCTTGCCATGGTCAATCTGCTATTAAGTAGCTGAGCTGGAACAGAGACTTGGGAATTCTCCTACTCTCCTTCAACTGGTATCAGTCAAGTACTATATATCAGGTACCATGCAGGGTACTGGGGACAAAAAAACATAAAACAAAAATGCGATGTCTGTTCACACAGAGCTTACACATATAATAGAATACATGAACAAATACAATATTTCAACAATGCCATGCCAAGTCAATGAAACTTAATTGTCATATATTTACCATTTATGTGTGCATTATGTGCCTTTCTATATGGATCCTTTACTCCAAACCAGTTTTTGTTTGGGGTTTTTTTGGTGAATGGTACCATGGTCAATCCAATAATCCCACCTAAAACATTATTGTCACTTATGTCACCCTTTGATTTTTGTCTCCTTTAAGGTCTTACTGTTCTTCCAAACTACTTATCATCTCCTGCCATTACTTCCATTTAGTTCTAATGCCACTGTTTACCCTCTTGGATAGATCATGTGCAAAATTCTCATGATTCATTTCTATTTCTGGTATCTCTTGTTCATCTAAAAAATTCTCTTTTCAGATGTTGATTCCCTAATCTGAATTCTACAATAGCTCCCTCTTATCTACATAACAAGTAAAATTATTAACACTATGGTTTGTTAACTTTAAGATATAGCAGCTAGCTATGCAGATTAGGTCTTTATTCACTAATGCACTGCAAAGATCTTGAATGTGTATTCTTAGACCAATATATGGTTTTGGTGTAGTTTTGTGCTTTTAATCTGACAAGACAAGCCACTATTCTCTTTCTTTTTCACAGGATAAAATTCAAACTAACTCATATTAACTGAACCTTTATTTCTTGTACTAGATTTCTTCACAGTTAATTCATAAGATGAACTTTTAAAATAAAGTCATAATAAAAATATGAACAGTAATTTTTCATTTTGATATAATACTTTTCTTAATTTAAGTAAGTGTAATATTTTACAATCAAATTCATTAACCACACATTTGTTTGTACATGAATGTATATATTCCAGGAAATCATAAAACAAAATAGCTTCCAATGATAGCTTATTCTACCCCAAAGGCCAATATCTGATTGTTTCACTTATGTAACAATGTATTAGTACATGTTCTTTAAATTTTTTTCAATTGAGTAATTAATAAATATGCTTTGCTTTTATATAGTCTTAATAGCAATACAATTTATAGCAATACTTGACAAAACTACTAACCTAAGGTAACTGTTTTTCTTCTTCTTCTTCTTTTTTTTTTTTTTTTTTTTTTTT
>NW_026009136.1:0-3428 GCF_001458135.2 Marmota marmota marmota | reverse complement strand
AAAAAAAAAAAAAAAAAAAAACCATCAAACACTGTTTTCCTGCAGGGGGGAGCTGTGGTGTACAGGGACCTCGCTTATTCCTGAGCTAGTTTTGTGGAGTTTGTTTTTTTTTGTTGTTGTTGTTGTTTTGTTTTGTTTTTGTTTTTTCGTTTGTTTGTTTTGTTTTGTAGTTAACATAAGGGTGCTTTACCACTCAGCTCTGTCCCTTGTAGTTTTTAGTTTTTATTCTGACCGCGGGTCTAGCTAAGTGGTTGAGATTGGCCTGGTTAGGGTTTGATTGATAATGACATTTCCATTACGATTAAGTGTATGATTTTTACACACTCATGGGTTCGTGGATGGACATTGTTGACGTCGTGATTCCTTGATGACAATTGTAACAGTACTGCTTCACAATGCACATGTTAGGTAATAACTTCTTTTTTATTTCTCTTATAATTCAAAAGTTTCTTGGTTAAGTTTACATATATTTAACTTTGTGGATGAATTTTAGGACTGGATGCTTCCATTAAGAGTAAAGCATGCTGGATTGTTTATTAGTGCATCATAGTTATACATAATACCAAATGCATATGACACCCTTGTAAAACTTACCCATGGTATTTTATACTATTTTTAAGCTGAATGTACCATGACTATTAATGTATTATCCTGGTCATATGAACTGATTTCAGCAAGTCCCTGCGGTGGGGGACTATCATGTGTCTTTAATAGAAAAACAGTTTCCACAAATAGTTAAGAAGCACTTAAACTCCTTGAGTTTATTAGAATTCTTTTGTTTCCTATCATCATTGATACTATTTAATTTTCTCTCTGATAGGGTATTATATTACATTTCTTGGGTTTCTAAAGACATTGGATTCTTTTTATTATCATTATTAAACACATGGGTATCTCCTGTACAAATTGGCAGCTCAACTCTCCTCCCTGAATTTCTTCTGTGGTGGATTTCAGAGTGTTGGGACCGCAAGAATCACCTGTCCATGGGCCCTTTTCCTACCCAAGAGGGCTGGGATCTGCAGGGGTCTCAGGTTTTTCTCCCCCCTGAGGTTTTTTTTTTTTTTCTTTTCTTTTTGGGGGGCATGGGGAGCATAGTGGATTGAGTGCAGAGGTCCTTTCCCAGAGAGCAGACAGATGCTGAGATGCTGAGTCTGACCTTGAATTTATACCTCAGTCTCCCAATTTTACACATTGGGAATGTGTCATGGATGATACCTGAAACTAATTGTATTAGGGAGCTGAATCTATCTCATGGATAGAAAGCAGAGAGAATAGGAACCAGACTGTTTTCAAAAGCTTTTTTACCAGTCTTGTTTTCTCTCTTGTGCACAATCACCTTATAAGAATATCTTTGACAAGTCTGATTTGCATCTGGAAGGTCCTCCAAATTTCACATTCACTGATGGCAGAAAAGTTAGGAGTTGGGCTTTTATTCAGTGCTTGGATTATGGTATGTATCCTTCACTTCACTCTGATATGGAATATATATATATTGTTTTTGGACTTATGTATTTTCATCTGAATTAGATAATGGAAAGTATCATATTACATAATTAAAGTCACTCTCCTACATGAAAGTCAGTTCTACTAACTCTTAATTCAAATTAAATCTGAGTAATGGTTTGGTCCATGTTCTATTGATCTAACAATTTTTATTTCAGGAGCCATTGACATTTGGGGATGTGGCTATTGATTTCTCTGATGAGGAATGGGAATGCCTGGATCCTGCTCAGCAGAATTTATATAAAGAAGTGATGTTGGAGAACTACAGCAACCTAGTCTTTGTGGGTGAGCATAACTTTCCTTCAAAATTCCTAATTATCATCATTTAGTTTTCTTCCCTTGAAGTATATCTTTTGGGAACTTCTCTACAAGAATGTGTTGCAGATTTATACTTTCAATAAAAAGATGGGGTAGTTCTTGGTGCTGCCCAGAAAATGTTAATGATGTTTATTTTCATCCTTAATGTTTTCCTTTGGTGGCATGATATATATCTTTCACTTGACATATGATTGACTTAGAGGAATGCAGTGATGTCAAATCCTGTGGCCCACGTATAGCAGAGGACATATTTGAGGTAGAGGAGGAATCCTAAATTCAAAAAGGTTGATTTAGAAGTTATCCAGAAGAAAAGATTTTTGAGAAGCTTTGATTTCTTTCTATTGTTATCATAGAAGAACCGGTCCTGTGTTTTGTGCTTTAAAATTATGTAGTCTCCTGCTTTTCCTCCAGTAATTTCTCCATACATTCAAATTAACAACAAAACACTCCCCTTGCCTTGTGTCAATATTATCTGACAGCTCTTGCATAATTTTAAAAATATTTTTAGTTGTTAATGAATTTCCTATTTATCCATATATGGTGCTGAAAATTGAACCCACGGCCTCACACATGCTAGGCAAGCTCTCTAACACTACTCTACAACTCCAGCCCTTCTTCCATTATTTGCAGGAAAGTTTTGCACATTTCTGGAGACCTCTAGGTCCACCCATTGTAATACATTACTATCATAAGTCAGTTTCTCTAATCTTATTTGTACATTTTTTTCACTAAAATGTCCTTATCATTGTTCTTTCTGATATGTGTAATGGATTTTCTGTGAAATAATCTGCCAAGGAATGAATGTCAAGTTGGACAAAGACTGTTGTTTTGAGAGATGGTGTAAGTTTTATTTGAGTTAGAGCATTTGTAAAATAATACATCTGTGGATATTTACAATTTGGTTGTTTTTTTCTCTTTTTTATTGTGTACAGTAGGTTCCATGTTATAGACTGGGTTTCCTCATATCAGTTAATTGCTTCACAAACTAAGATATGTATGATTCTTGTTTGTATTGCCAATAATGTTATATGTGCTTTTGCTTGTATAAATATTAAACCTCTTTTGTCCATGACTTTTGTATTTTATCTTGATTGGCTTTTCATTCTGCCCATGCACGTAGAAATTGATGTTTTCTATGTGTAAGTGTAATGGGGATTGATGGCAGTGATACTCTCATGCTGAACTACACCCCAAGCTCCTTTTCACTCATGGTTGGAGAGAGGTTCTCACTAAGTTATTGAGGATGTCTTGAATTTGCAATTCACCTGCCTCAGACTTCCTAGTAGCTGAGATTACATGCATTCTCATCATTTGTATATTGATGAGCTTGTTCTTATTTATAGGATAAAGACCACATTATTTTAAATGTAGCTTTGAGAAATGTTGCAATTCTCTTTATCTTTTAATTTTCATTGTAATCAATACTGTAAAGTAAAACTTACTGAAGTGTATATTTAAAATTTTGGAGACAGTAACAGTAATTCAAACTGTTATGCAATATATCTCTACAAAGTTTACATCTCAAAAAAAAAAAAAAAAAATTCAAAACATCCCTAGGAAAGCAAGGTCCTAGCTTAGGTCCCAGCACTGCCCCCCAACTCCATCTC
>NW_026009135.1:0-3429 GCF_001458135.2 Marmota marmota marmota | reverse complement strand
TTTTTTTTTTTTTTTTTTTTAATTTTGAGACAAGGTCTCACTGAGTTGCTTAGGGCCTTGCTAAGTTGCTGAGGCTGGTTTTGAACTCACAAACCTCCTGCCTCAGCCTCCTGAGCCTCTGGGATTACAGTCATGCACAATCACACCTGGCACATATGCTATTTTTGACAAAAACATTCGTAGGCATAACTCAAAACATACGGAGATATAGAATATTACCACAATCCCTGAAATCTTAATGCCCTTTTCTGGTCAATCCCCATCATCTGCAATCTCCCAGAGAATTTCACTATTCTGATTTTTTTCCAACATAGATTTATTTTGCTTCTTCTCTAAGTTCATATAAATGGACTCATCTGGTATGCTTCCTTTGTCTTAAGTCTTCTCTCCCTCTGCAAGTTCATTGTGAAATTCATCTTAAGTTGTAGTAGCAGTGGATTGTTCCTTTTTATTGCTGAGGATGGTTTCAATGAACAAATCCACTACAGTTCATTTAGCATTTTTGTTTGTTTTGGGTTGGGTTTTTTTGTTTGTTTGTTTGGTCCTGGTGTTTGACCCCAGAGGTGCCCTATCACTAAGCTACATCCATAGTCCTTTTTATTTATTTTTTTTTTATTTTGAGATAAGGTCTTGCTAAATTACTGAGGCTGGTCTTGAACGCAGCCTCCTGAGTCTCTAGGATTACTGGAGTGCACCCTGGTGCCCTGCTAGCAAGTCTCAAAGATGGGAAGTTCTCTTGTTCTTCATTTTCAAGATTACTTTGAATTTTCAAACAAATTTTAGAGTCAGGCTGTGAAATTTCACACACACACACACACACACAAAAAAATCCTGGTGGAATTATAATCAGGCTGTGTCAAACCTATAGATTTAGAATTAACAAACTATAGCCTGTGGCCACCAGCCATCCATTTTGTAAATAAAGTTTTATTAAGCTCTACAATATGTACATACTCCTTAAGAGTGGAATTGAATATAGTTCTGTGTCCTTTAATGACACGGATACATCCTGAAAAGGGTGTCTTTAGGTGATTTCATTGTGTCCATATCACAGTGTACTCACAGAAACTAAGACAGATGTGATGTCACCAGCATTATGATCTTATGGAAATACCATCATATGGGTGGCTCATTGTTGACCAAAATGTGTGCATGATCTTAGTTGCAATAGAGACCATCTGGTGCATAAACCTAAAATATTTACTAACACTTTAAGAAAGAAGTATGCCAATCCCTACTAAAGATCTCCTTCAGTTTGGAAGTATGAGGGCACTTTGCTTCATTTATGTAATGTTCTCTAATTTTTTCAGCAATGTTTTCAGTTTAGGAATTGTAGGGGAGAGAGCTTGTGTGGGTGTGTGGGGTTGTTAAGGGGATGGAACCCTGGGCCTCACGTATACTAGGCAAGTCGCTTTATACTAATCTATCGCCCTAGGACCTCCTTATTCATAAGTGAGTTCTTTGACTGAATTTAGGAACTCAATTAATTTGAGAGCTGATTGACAGAGGAAAGTGCTGGGAGCCATTAGCCAAGTGGGTATGACAATTTCCTTGCCAGCATACCCCATGTTGCAGTGACATTGAATGTAGGTGACCTTGCTCAAGGACCAAGGCGGATTAGGGCGTTCCCGGTTTAGGTTCCAGGTTTAAGGTTTAAGATTATTCCTGCTGGGAATAGGGCGTATCCTGCTGCCTGAGTTCCCCTTGAGTTCTCACGGGATTCAGACAGTATTCTTTGGGAGATAGAAGCCCAGTGGAGGTGGATTTGGGCAGAGAACGTGGATTTCCCCAGAACGTGATTGTAGACGGCTGGTGTGAGTTCGGGAATAAAGAGTTGCTGTTTGAATCTACAAGCTGTGTGGTGGCTCGTGATTGTGTGCCCAGCCAGACTGCGGCATTTGTGCCCAGCCAGACTGTGGCAGGAAAGCATAAGTTTTATCAAATTTACACGTACATAAAATGTAAATTTTGTTAAATTTTTACATTTACATCTTCACGAAGGAATAAAATCCAAACAAATGAGTAGAGCATGATCCTTTTATACTTTTTAAAGGAAGAGGCAATGCATATGTGAAGGAATGACAGCGCAGATGGGTCTCTCAGGGTAGTAAATTCTGGGAACCCTGCAGAGAGATGTGGGGGGAAGGGTGCAGAAGTTAGGTGAAGCTAAGTGTTACTTTGAAGTTTGTTTATTGAGGATCATTGCAGCCCTTTTAGCAGTCTCTGGTGATTAAGGCTACTTTCTGATCTTGGTGTATTGAGGGTACCCCTCCCAAAAGAATATTTTATGGCTTCCTGCCTGTGGGAAAAGACAGTCCAACTGGTGCTTTTTCAACTTACCATTCCCAAGTGATCAGCTTGAAATAATCAGTATACTAATTACATGGCACATCTGTAAGTCTTTCAGAGTCTTGAATGTCTTTGGTTAAAATTGTTCCTAGTGATTTCATGTTTGTTTTCACACTATTGAAAATGGAAATGTTTTAAAATTGTATTTTCAGTTGTTTACTTCTAGTATATAAAATACTGTTGAAAAAAAATTATTATTATTATTTTTTTGTACCAGGGATTGAACCCAGGAACACTTAACCACCAAGCCACATCCCCAGCCCTTTTAAATATTTTATGGGTCTCACTGGGTTGCTTAGGGCCTTGGCAAATTTAAGAAAAGCTTATTGTAATTATTTAAAAATTATTTTTTCTTTTTTTAATATTTGTTTAAGTTGTAGATGGACATTTATTTTATGTATTTATGGGCAGTGCTGAGGATTGAACCCAGGGCCTCACACATGCCAGGCAAGCGCTCTACAACTGAGCCACAACCCCAGCCCCTAGAGGCTGGCTTTGACTTCTCAATCCTCCTGCATCAGCCTCCCAAACGGCTGGGATTATAGGCATGAGGCACCATTGCCCAGCTAAAATAGCATTTTGTATAGTAACTTTGTATCTTTTTAAAAAATTTTATTTATTTACTTTTTAGGTATAGATGGACACACACAATGCCTTTATTTTTATGTGGTGCTGAGGATCAAACCCAGGTCCCGTCTGTGCTAGGCGAGTGCTCTACCGCTGAGCCACAATCCCAGCCCCCTAACTTTGTATCTTGAAATTAGGATTACCATTTTATTACTTGTTCTCTTTTTGCCCCATGTATTTTCTGTTCTTAAGGGTCTCCTTTTCTTTTCTGTTACTTGAAAATGTTTTTAAATTCCTTTGTCATTTGTCTATTCTTTGCATTCTTTGTAGCTATATTTTACATTTTTTTAGTAGCTGCTCTAAGGAATTACAATGAACATTCTTATTTTTTTTCTTTTTTTTTTAATAATTTTTTTAAACATTGATGGACCTTTATTTTATTCATTTTATTTTTATGTGGTGCTGAGGATCGAACCCGGTGCCTCACACATGCTAGGCAAGTGCTCTACCACT
>NW_026009134.1:0-3429 GCF_001458135.2 Marmota marmota marmota | reverse complement strand
ACAGGGATGATTTACCACTATATCCCCACCCCTTTTTTTTTGGGGGGGGGGTCTTGCTGGGTTGCAAGGACAAGTCTCAGGCTTACAGTTCTCCTGTCTCAACTGCCCAAGTCACTGGGATCATAGGTGTCTGCCATTGTACACAACTTTGGTGCCCCTTTAAATTTGAGATCCAAGGCAAGTGCTGTGCCCCCCTCACCTCATCTAGTCCAGCCTGATGGCCACTGCCCATTCTCAGCTCTCTTCTTCTTGTCCTTCTATTGCTATTTCTCTGTCTCAGCTGCAGAATTTCCTCCCACTCCTTAAATGTTAGTGTTTCCAAGGATTCTGTTTTCAGCCCACTTCCTTTCTTACTCAGTCATTGCACTTGTGCTAGGCATTGTCATTCTTCCCCACACCTCAGGTGCTAGTAACAGTGCCTTACATTTAGTGGACATTCAGCTAATGCTTATGCAATGACTGGATGAACCAGGCCTTAAAGGTACTGTTGTAGATTCACTTTCTATAGCCAGAATTATTCATTATTTCCTAACTTTGGGAGGTGGGGAGAGTACTGAGGATTGAGTTCAGGGGGGCCACATTCCCAGCCCTTTGTTTATTTATTTTGTGGTTTGGGACAGGGTCTCATTGTACTGCTTGGGGCCTCCTTGGTTGCTGAAGCTGGCTTTGAACTTGTAGTCCTCCTGCCTCAGCCTCCCAGGCTGTGGTATTGTGGCATGCACCACCACGCCCAACTCATAATTTCCTAATATTTGTGATCCTGTCATATAACAGAAAAAAATAGACCAGCTGAAGTGATAGTGTGTTTTGAATTATAGATCCATGTCTCCTCCCTAGCCCTGCAGTTATAGTGAATTTTGGAGGAAAAATAAATACAGTGTCATTAACTTTTGCAAAATTGACTACCAAATAAGGCTAAATCGTTTTTGTTAATCTTGAACTTCCAGAATAGTTCAGTGACAACTAAGGATTTATATATTATAATAACAAAATTAGGTGGCACATACCTCTGGTCCCAGTGGCTCATGAGGCTCTGGCAGGAGGATTGAAAATTCAGAGCCAGCTTAGTGGCTCGGTGGGACCCTCAGAAAATTAGGGAGATAAATAAATAAATGGATATTAGAAAGGGCTGGGGGTGTTTCTCAGTGATGGAGAACCCGTGGGATCAATCCTCCTCAGTCCTGCCAAAAACAGTAATAATGGCAAAATTATTAGTTACCATTTATTAGTTGTTTTTCATTTTCTAGGCACTTATACAAATATTTACCTCATTTGAGCGTAACATCATCCTAGTAGGTGACATTTATTATAGGTAAGAAAAAATGAACCTTGGAAAGATTGAGTAATTTATGAGTAAATAGCAGAGATAAAGCTTGGAATGGGTCTGACCCAAAGCCCATAGGCCATCCATTGTACTCCAGGGTCTTCCACTATGTAGGCAGTGCAAACCCACAACTCCACCTGCAACACCATACAGGGAGACCACCCACATCAGCAGCCTTGCCCACTTCCTATGTCTACAGGGAGAAAGGCTTGGCAGTAAGAGCTTGGGCTAGCCTGCTCAGGTTCAAATCCCAGTTCCACCAGTTCCCTTTGGTAACTTCATGTTACTACTCATGGAGTAAATGGAAATACTGACAGTGAGCACCAGAGAGCTGTAGTGAGGATTATATGAGACAATGTGAGCAAAGCAGTTAGCAGTTAGCACAGTGCCTGGTACTTGTTATCTACTGCTGATACTACGGCAACCTTCTAGAACTAAATAATGAAAATAATAGACCCAAAATATGTATAGCAAGTGACTATGAAAACAAGACCAGTCTAGTACAGAGAGAAAAGATGGTGACAAAAGTTGGTTGGCCAAGCTGGTCACTGAAGAAAAGGAGAATGCACTGAGTCAGGAACAGGGTAGAGGATGGGGGAACAGGGAGGGGAAAAGGTAGGAATAAAGAGACTGCCATGTGACCGATAACCTGGCCCCCAGCTATGGTGGCAACATGCAGGGGAGCCTAGCTCTAGAGCAAATGGTGTTTTTGCAGTAAAGAGCCTTTCCTAATGAACCAATCTGTATTCACTTCTATTGGCATCCTGGGAACCAGGATGCAGCAGAGATAATTCGACTCATTCCCCCACCCTTCCCCCATCAAAGCATCATTATCTCCAACCCATTACATGAGCTCTTATCAGTCTTGGAAGCTCTAAGTCATCCTCCATGAGCTGTAATAATTTCAGATAATTTCTTGAAGGGTTCAAAGAGCCTGTGATATGTTATGAACCTAGTAATTGTTGACTGGTTCCCTTTCTATTGTGGCTTGATTTTATACCTTGTATCCAAGCTGACACATGCTCTGGGTGCTATATTATGACGAGACTTTTTGCAAAGGCTGATTTTCAAAAATAAACATTAAATATTGAGGCTGTTTTAAAGCAAAGCTTAATTTTTCTACCATCTCTTGTTATTCTTATTAGGAAGCCATGCAATTCTCCATAAGGACAGTAACCTCCAGTGTAAAACTTTGAGCAAGTACACAATTGAGAATTAATGATGAAGCTGAAGTCTAGGAATGGGGCCCAAAATAATGAACTATACTGAGACGCAAGAGTGCAATGATCATGGCTTAGAGAGAATTGAGAAATTGACCCTCAGCTTTGTCCATGCACCATTGATTTATGCAAGCATCCTTGCTCCCCAGGGAACCTGTCAGAGCCAAGGTGGCTAAACTACCCTGGAGGAACTTCCTGGACAACAAGGAATGACCCAGCACCTATCCTCTATGTGTTTGCCCCTTCCCCTTTAGCTGGTGGCTCCTCTCAGAATAAAGGGTGTGCTCCAGCTGCTTTGTTTTCCTGGACCTGAGGGGTTACCCAGAATCAGGCACAGGATCTATTTCTCTAGGAAAAACCACCCTGAAAAGCATTCTTTGACTTGTGGTTCAGCTATATCACTTTACCTATGTTTAGAAAAGTTTTTCAGGTCCATTGGCATCTTCTTATCAGCTGTGGGCAGGTAAGTTCCACTCTAGAGAAATTCTAGTCTCTCGTGGTATCCTGGGCATTCATACCACATGGGATTCTAGGTATCTGTAGGTGGCCCCTAACCTTCAAGATGGGCCCAGATGTAGTGTCCCCCGGAAGTCTGCTCCAATTGCTCCTCCATCCCATGTTCCTCATTGGCATTTTACTAGTTAGTATCCTTTTGATTGAAAATAACAGAAAAGTAATTCATGCTACACTCAGGAAGAAGAGATTTATTGGCTTGCTTATCTGAACCACCCAGAGGTGGAAATACATTTTTCAGACCTGACTAGACCCAGGGGTTCAAACAATATCATCAGTATTTGGTCCCTCCCTCCCTCTTTCCCCTTAAGGTCTCCATCTGTCTTCTATGTTCATAAGGCTCTGTGTGCTGGGGTTCCCAGGAGCTCCAGA
>NW_026009133.1:0-3429 GCF_001458135.2 Marmota marmota marmota | reverse complement strand
ATTGGTGCAGCCAATTTGGAAAGCAGTATGGAGATTTCTTGGAAAGCTGGGAATGGAGCCACCATTTGACCCAGCTACTCCCCTTCTAGGTTTATTCCCTAAAGACCTAAAAAGAGCATGCTACAGGGACACTGCTACATCGATGTTCATAGCAGCACAATTCACAATAGCAAGACTGTGGAACCAACCTAGATGCCCTTCAATAGTCGAATGGATAAAAAAAAACGTGGCATTTATACACAATGGAGTATTACTCTGCATTAAAAAATGACAAAATCATAGAATTTGCAGGGAAATGGATGGCATTAGAGCAGATTATGCTAAGTGAAGCTAGCCAATCCCTAAAAAACAAATGCCAAATGTCTTCTTTGATATAAGGAGAGTAACTAAGAACAGAGTAGGGACGAAGAGCAGGAGAAGAAGATTAACATTAAACTGGGATGAGAGGTGGGAGGGAAAGGGAGAGAGAAGGGAAATTGCATGAAATGGAAGGAGACTCTCAGGGTTATACAAAAGTATATACAAGAGGAAGTGAGGGGAAAGGGAAAAATAATACAAGGACGAAAAATGAATGACAGTAGAGGGGGTAGAGAGAGAAGAGAGGAGGGGAGGGGAGGGGGGGATAATAGAGGATAGGAAAGGCAGCAGAACACAACAGACAATATGTAATTTACATATGGCAATATGTAAATCAATGGATGTGTAACTAATGTGATTCTGCAATCTGTATATGGGGTAAAAATGGGAGTTCATAACCCACTTGAATCAAAGTGTGAAATATGATATATCAAGAAATTTGTAATGTTTTGAACAACCAACAATAAAAAATTTAAAAAAAA
The DNA here is from genome assembly GCF_001458135.2 of Marmota marmota marmota. Lineage (NCBI taxonomy): Eukaryota > Metazoa > Chordata > Mammalia > Rodentia > Sciuridae > Marmota > Marmota marmota. The sequence continues at coordinate 2,590 of NW_026009133.1, read as the reverse complement.
GAAATAAAATGCCATTAAGAAAAAAAATAAACATAATTCATAACATCAATAGACTTAAAGACAAGAATCATATATGATCATCTCAATAGATGCCAAAATCATTTGAAACAATACAGCATCCCTTAATGTTCAAAACACTAGAAAAACTAAGAATAGCAGGAACATATCTCAACATTGTAAAAGCTATATATGCTAAACCCAAGGCTAATATCATTTTAAATGGAGAAAAATTGAAAGCATTCCCTATAAGGACTGGAACAAGACAAGGATGCTCTCTTTCACCACATATATTCAACATCCTCCTTGAAACTCTAGTCAGAGCAATTAGACAGAAGAAAGAAATTAAAAGGATACAAGTAGGAAAAGAAGAACCCAAACTATTAGTATTTGCTGATGACATTATTCCATATTTACAAGATCCAAAAAATTCCACCAGGAAACTTCTAGAACTCATAAATAAATTCAGCAAAATAGCAGGATATAAAATTAACACCCATAAATCAAAAGAGTTCTTATACATCAGCAATGAGTCCACTGAAAGAGAAATTAGGAAAACTAACCAATTTACAATAGCCTCAAAGAAAATATGGGAATCAACCTAACAAAACAGATGAAAGACCTCTTCAATGAAAATTACAGAACACTGTAGAAATTGAAGACAACCTTACGAAATGGAAATAACTTCCATGTTCTTGGATAGGATTGTCAAAAAGGCCTTACTACCAAAAGCATTTTACAGATTTAATGCAATTCCTATTAAAATTCCAATGACATTCTTCATGGAACCATAAAAAGCAATCATGAAATTTATTTGGAAAATAAGAGACCCGGATAGCCAAAGCAATCCTTAGCAAGAAAAGTGAAGCAGGAGGCATCACAATACCAGACATTAAATTGTACTACAGAGCCATAGTAACAAAAATGGCATGGTATTGGCACCAAAACAGATATGGAGAACAATGCTACAGAATAGAAGACACAGAGACAAACCCACATAAATACAGTGATCTTACACTAGACAAAGGTGCCAAAAACATATATTGGAGAAGAGAGCCTCTTGAACAAATGGTGCTAGGAAAACTGGAAATCCATATGTAACAAAATGAAAATAAATCCCTCTCACCATGCACAAAACTCAACTCAAAGTGGATCAAGGACCTAGGGATTAAAGCAACAACTCTGCATCTACTAGAAGAAAATGTTGGTCCAAATCTTTATCATGTGGGCTTAGGAATTGAATTCCTCAACAAGACTCCTAAAGGGCAAGAAGTAAAATCAAGAATCAATAAATGGGATGGAATCAGACTTAAAAAGCTTCTTTACAGGAAAGGAAACAATCAATAACATGAAGAGAGAGCCTGCAGAATGGGAGACAATCTTTACCACATGCACCTCAGAGAGAGTGCTAATCTCCAGGTTATATAAAGAACTCAATAAACAACACCAAAAACAAAACAAATAATCCTAGCAATAAATGGGCAAAGGAACTGAACAGACACTTTACAGAAGAAGAAATATAATCAATCAACAAATATGTGAAAAAATGTTGAACATTCCTAGCAATTAGAGAAATGTGAACCAAAACTATACCGAGATTCCATCTCCAGTCAGAATGGCAACTATCAAGAATACAAGCAACATTAAATGTTGGCGAGGATGTGGGGGAAAATGTACACTCATGCATTGTTGGTGGGACTACAGATTGGCTCAACCACTCTAGAAAGCAGTATGGAGATTCCTCAGAAAACTTGACATGGAACCACCATTTGACCCAGTTATCCTACTCCTGTTTATACCCAAAGGACTTAAAATCACCAGACTACAGTGATGCAGCCACATCAACATTTATAGCAGCATAATAATAGCCAAGCTTTGGAACCAACCTAGATGTCCCTCAACAGATGAATGGATAAGAAAAATTTTGTTATATATACACAATGGAATATTACTCAAAGAATGAAATTATGGCATTTGCCGATAAATGGATGGAACTGAAGAATATCATGCTAAGTGAAAATAAACCAATCCTAAAGAACCAAAGGCCAAATATTGTCTCTCATATGCAGATGTTAATTCTCAGTAAGGGGCAGGGAGAATAGAGGCACTTTGGATTAGGCAGAGAGGGGTGGAGGAGGTATAGGGATAGGAATGATAGTAGAATGAATTGGACATTATTACCCTATGTGCATATATGATTATATGACCTGTATAATTCTACATCATGTACAACCAGAAGAATGAGAAGTTATACTCCATTTATGTATGATGTGTCAAAATGCACTCAACTGTCATATATAACTAATTAGAGAAAATTTAAAAAAAAAGCAAAAATAATCTTGGAGCATGGATTCTCAAAGATTGGATGTTAATTATTGTCAAGATTATAATAATCATCCTCATTGTTAACATTCACTGAGTATTAGGCATGCATATAGGAGCTATTATACATTATCTCATTTGACCCCAAGGAAGTTGGAATTGTTTTCCCCATTTTTCATATAAGGAAACTAAACTCAGAGTTACTAACTTAGTCAAGGTTATAGATGGTGGAAAAGACTAAGGATTTAAAACAGCTTAAAATCCCTGAGAC
>NW_026009132.1:0-3430 GCF_001458135.2 Marmota marmota marmota | reverse complement strand
AATGTTTAGGGTTTGGGTTAAGGTAGTGGTTATAATTTGTGTAAGTGTTAGTGTTACTGTTAGGTTTAGGGTTAGGTGTAGGGTTATGGTTCATGATAGAATCAGGGTTAGGTTTAGGGTAGGGTTAGGGTAGGGTGGGGCTTAGGGTTAGTGTTAGGGTTAGGTTTAATGTTAGAGTTAGTGTTAGGGCTAGGTTTACTGCTAGGTTTAGGGTTAGGGTTAGTGTTAGGGTTAGGGTTAGTATTAAGTATAGGGTCAGGGTTAGGTTTAGCATTAGTGTCTGTGTTTGGGATATAGTTAGGTTTAGGGTTAGTGTTAGGGTTTGAATTAGGGTTAGTATTAGGTTTAGCATTAGGTTTAGGGAGCTGGTTAGGTTTAGGGTTCAGGTAAGGGTTAGGGGTAGTTTTAGGTAAGGGTTAGGGCTAGGGTTAAAATTCTGGTTAGGGTTAGGATTAGGAGTATAATTAGGGTTAATGTTAGGGTTATAGTTAGGGTTCAGTTTAGGTAAGGGTTATGTTTATGGTTATGGTTACGGTTAGGAAGAGGGTTAGGTATAAATGTAAAGTTAAGGTTTGTCTTAGGGTTAGTTTTAGCATTAGGGTTAGTGTTAGTAGTAGTGTTAGTGTTAGGGTAATTGTTTGTGATAGGGTTAGTATTAGGTTTAAGATTTGTGTTAGGGTTAGGGTTAGGGATAGTTTAATGTGTAGAATTAAGTTAGAGTGAGGCTTAGATTTAGTTTCAGGGTTATGATAAGGGTTAGGGTTAGTGTTAGGTTTAGGTTTAGGGTTAGTGTTAGGTTTAGGGTATAGTTAGGGTTAAGGATAGTGTTAGGTTTAGGGTTAGGGTGAGAGTTAGTGTTAGTACAGGGTTAAGGTTGGGGTAATAATAAGTGTTAAGATTTGGGTTTGAATTAGTGTTAGGATTAGAGTTAGGGTTATGGTTAGGGTTATGTAAGGTTTAGGGTTAGGGTTAGGTTAGGATTAGGGGTAAGGTTTGGATTAGGATTTTTGTTATGGTAAGCATTAGCATTAGTATTAGTGTTACATTAGGGTTACGGTTATGTTTAGGGATAGATTTAGGGTTAGTGTTATGGTTAGGGTTAGGGATAGGTTTATGTTTAATGGTAAATTATGTTTAGCTTTCGGGTTAGTGTTATGGTTAGTGTAAGTGTTAGTTTAAGGGTTAGGGTTAGGTTTGGGGTTAGTGTTAGACTTAGAGTTAATGTTAGGTTTAGGATTCGAGTTAGGGTTAGGGTTAGGGTTTGGAATAGGTTAGGGTTATTTTTGGGTTAGGATTAAGGTTATGGTAAGTGTTACAGTTAGGGTTAGTGTTAAGTTTAGGGTTAGTTTTAGGGTTACATTTAGGGTTATGTTTGGGGTAGTTTTTGGGTTAGAATTAGAGTTAGGGTTTGAGTTATGTTTATGTTTTGTTTTAGAGTTAGGGTTAGGATTAGGGTTAGGTTTAGTGTCAGGGTTAGTATAAGGGTTAGAATTATGATTTCTGTTAGGGTAAGTGTTATAGTTAGGATTTATGTTAGGGTTAAAGTTAGATTTAGGTTTGGGCTTATGGTTAGTAAGAGGGTTAAAGTGAGGCATAGGGTTAGGGTTAGGGTTAGTTATATGATTACGTGTAGGTTAGGGTTAGGTTAGGTTTAAGGTTCAGGTTAGTGTTAGTGTTAGGGTTAAGTTTAGAGTTACAGATAGGGTTAGTGTTAGGTTTAGGGTTAGGGTTAGAGTTAGGGTTAGTGATATGGATAGGGTTGAATTTAGGGTTAGTGCTAAGATTAGGGTTAAGGTTCGTAGTAGGTTTAGTGTTAGTGATAGGGTTAGGGTTAAAGTTAGGAAATGGCTAGGGTTAGTGTTATGTTTGGGTTAAGCTTACATTTTGGGTTAGAGTTTGTGTTAGGGTTATGGTTAATGTTAGGGCTAGGGTTACTTTAGGCTTCGGGTTACAGTTAGGATTAGTGTTAATGTTAACATTAGGGTTAGTGTTAGGGTTAAGGATAAGTTTAGTCTTAGGGTTCTGGTTAGTTTTAGGGTTAGTGTCAGGGTTAAGGTTAGGTTTAGGGTTAGTGTTAGGGTTAAGTTTAGTGTTAGGGTTAGGGTTAGAATTAGGCTTAGTGTTAGGGTTAGGGTTCGTGTTAGTGTTAGGTTTAGAGTTAGGATTATGGATAGGGTTAGTGTTACATTTAGGGTTATGGTTTAGGGTTAGGTTTAGAGTTTGGGTTAAGGTTAGAGTTAGGTTTAGGGATAGTGTTAGAAATAGGGTTAGGGTTACAATTAGAGTAAGGGTTAGTGATAAGGTGAGGCTTAGAATTAGGGTTAGGGTTAGGGTTAGGATTAGGATTAGGGTTCGTGTTAAGGTTAGGGTAAGAGTTAGTGTTAGGTTTATGGTTAGGGTTAGTGTTATGTTTAGTGTTATGGTTAGGGTTAGGATTAGTGTTTGGGATAGTGTTAGAGTTAGCTTTAGGGATAGTATTAGAATTAGGTTTAGTTTTGGAATTAGGGTTACTTTATGGTGAGGCTTAGAATTAGTTTAGGGTAGGGTTAGATTTAGAGTTAGTGTTAGGGTTAGGGTTAGGTTTAGAATTTGTGTTTGGGTTATGTTTAGGGTTAGGGTTATTGTTAGTATTCGAATTAAGTTTAGGTTTAGGTTTAATGTTAGGCATAGGGAGAGTTTTAAGTTTATTATTATCGTTAGGTTTAGGGTTAAGGTATTTCTTACAGTTAGGGTTAGGGTTAGGGTATGCTTAGTGTTAGGGATAGGTTTAGGGTTAGGGTTAGTGTTAGGGATAGGGTAAGGGTACGGGTTAGTGTTAGGTTTTGGTTATGGCTAGGTTTCAATTATGGTTACGGTTAGGGTTTGTGTTAGGTTTTGTGTTATATTTAGGTTTAGGGTTAGGGTGGGGGTTCAAATTTCAGTTAGGGTTAGGGTTAGAGTTAGTTTCAGAATTAGGGTTAGTTTTAATGTTAGAGTTATGCTTAGAATTAGGGTTAGTGTAAGTTTTAGGGTTAGGATTAGGGTTTTGGTTGCAATTAATGGGTTAAGGTTAGGGATAGTGTTAGGGTTAGTGTTAGGTTTAGTGTTAGGGTGTGTGTTGGGGTTATGGTTAGTGTTATAATTTGGGTTCCGATAAGGATTAGGATTAGGGTTAGAGTTAGGTTAGGGTTAGGGTTAGGTTTAGTGTTAGGATTGGCGTTAGGGTTAGGTTTAGGATTAGTGTTTGTGTTAGGATTAGTGTTAGGGTAAAATTATGGATAGGGTTAGAGTTAGGGTTTGCGTTAGGGTTAGCATTTGTTTTAGGTTTAGGTTTAGAGTTAGGGTTAAAGTTAGTGTTAGCGTTAGGGTTAGGGTTAGGTTTAGGGTTAGCGTTAGGTTTGGGTTAGGGTTATAGTTAGGTTAGTGTTAGCATTAGTGTTAGGGTTAGTTA
>NW_026009131.1:0-3430 GCF_001458135.2 Marmota marmota marmota | reverse complement strand
TCCACAGATCCCTACAGTAAGGCCTTAAACAAGTTCCTTCCCCACACCCTGATAAAGAGAGTGAAGCCTCTGGCAGTCTGTCCTTGCCTGATAAGAGGTAAAGGCAAGAAGATCAGGGTGGAGATGATCCCAGGGTAAATGATGTCACTGAGAAATAGGGTGGTAGCTGATAAGGATTAAAAGCGTGATCAAAAGCCCCCAAATTTAGTATAAACGATAGAGCTGATGAGCAGGAATTCAGCCAACAGAAACAAGGATGCACTTGAGCTGGAGAGTCTGATGAGGACCTGACATCCCATCACTTGGCATCTTTCCTGAGCCTCTGCAAGATCCTCACCATTCTCAAACTCTACTGCCTCATCTGGACCTTGGTGAGAGCTGCACCTCCTCCCTAGGACCCCCTCCTCAACTGCTCCTCTGCTCCACACCAGGAAATGCTTGCCTTGGTTCCAGACCTGGTCACCGAGGTCTGAGTGAGTGTGCATCTGCTGGACTCCCAGCCTAAGACATAAGATCTTTGAACTTAGCATGCAGAGGGAATGTCATTAGCTTATCATAATTAAGTGTGTTTTCCAGTGCTTAGAATGAATCTAGAATTGTTTGCTGTGAAATAATTAACCTAGAATTGTTGCAGTTAGGGTGATAAACAAGTCAAGATGGCACCTGGCTTTTAGCCAGAGGAAGTAGTGGTTGAGAAGTAAGGCCAGCAAGCCATTAAGACGATAGAGATTCCTTAATGAGTGACTGCTGTGTCTAGATTATGTCAATTAAGTTAAGCTGTGTGTAATCATTAAGATGATGATTCCTTATTGGTTGACTGTTATATCTAGCTTTTGTTAACTGAATACACAGCTTGTTCTTAATTATGTAGATATACCCCTACTGTCCTACAATAAACGGCTCCCACTCCTGCTGTATCCACCTTCACAAGTTCATCTTCATCCCCAGTTAGTTTGCTGCTTCCAGGCTGTGGCACATTTTGCTGTGAATTGATTATGTCTATGGCAATGCCTAGCATTAAGGATTGTTGTTTTCTTGATTAAGAACCTATACAGTTAAACTGTATTAAGTAATTTGAGTGAATAGAGCATTGAAAGGGGCACAAGTGTGTGGACATTCTTTATTTCTCCCCTTGACTGCATAAGTCACAGTTTTGCCCCCTCCACACAGCCCTGTAATCCCAGGAACTTTGGAGGCTGAAGCAGAAGTGAAGCCAGATTTACAGATAGGTAGTTAGGTAAATTGGGTCTAATATTGTGTAAGATAAATAAAACAGAGGCCATTATAGAGAATGGAGTCCTGGAAACCAGAGCAGCAATTGAAATGTTAATGTCCCCAAGACAGGAACCCATTCTAAGGAACTGTTAATGCTAATCCAAAAGCCACCCCAGGCCCTTCCTGCCCAGATTACTCCTCCAGCCCACCAATCTCCCACCTTTTGGACCTTCCCACCTGCATTCTATCACTGCAACATAATGAGAAACAAAGTGTGGGAAAGCGGAAAGAAGACTTTAGCTATAAAAGAGGGAAGACCTCCCCCTTACAGGGATTCCACCTCTTGGGTCCCCTTCTTCCTGCGGGGAGAAGTCTTTTTTGCTGTCCTTTAATAAACCTCTACTTTCCACTCTACACTTGCCTCAGCGTGCTTCTCTGGTGATATACTTCAGCATTCGGGGAAGCAAGGACTCGTCACTGGTAAACAGCGGTAACAGAAGGATCACAGGTTGGAGACCAGCTTCCACACCAAGTGGGTGCAGATCTCAAAATTCAGTAAAAGTGGAGGCTGGGGATGTGTCTGATAAAGCTCCCCGAGTTTGGGTCCCCAATTAAACGAAAAGAACTATTCTCTCCAATATTTCGCTAGATGAAAAGTGACAATTAGCGGACGGTGTCCATTTGGACCAAGTGGGAAGAACAAACGTCTGGCCGAGCTGTGAGGTGGAGGGAAGGTGGGGTTTAGAAGGGAGGAGGCGCCTGCAATTTGGAGAACCTACAGCAGCCTCCGGGGGAGCTCCACTGGGAGAAGGAGGGTGCATTTGTGGCCCTGCTTCCTTCACGTTGGGAAGAGTGGGTCGGGCCACCAGTAGGGAGCAAAGGGGACACCAGGGCCCTGAGCCGCCCTTCCAAACCCAGGGAACCAGGGGACAGGGTCCAGGGCCACCCTCCAGCGGGGACTCTGCCACGCTCAGCAGCTCAGCTCAAAAACCCAAAACCCAACTCACCCCACGAGACCAAGGGACAGGGCCACGACTCCGCCGCGCTCCCCAGCTCACCCGGGCACCTGGCCCCAAGGCAGGTGGTGACGCATGCCTTCAGCCATGGTCGCAAACTCACCATTTTTGTGTTCTGTGGTGACCCGGCGTCCTCTCGAGGAACCTCCAGGCACCCGAGTCGGGGGTGGGGGGGACACAGGAAAAGCAGAGTCACTTGAGACCCTGGAGCTGAGAACTCTTGGCTTGAAGCATGAGGAGGGGAGTCCCTGAGGAAGAAACGCTCGCGAGATTGCGGAAGCCCGCCCTTCCTCTCCCTCTGCGCACTGATTGGGCAAATCCCCCAGCATCCGGGATGGACGGCCTCCAGGCCCCCCTCTGCATCGTGACTGACAGCCAGCATCATCCAATCACTGGCTGAAGTTGGGTAGAGTGACAGATTCTTGGCCACAGCCCTGTTCAGGAGGAGCTTCCTGGCTGTGCTGGGAACTAATCCAGGTGGGAAGCCTTGGCTTAGCCTCTGGTACAGAGGTGACACCTGGCACTGAGCTAGGCTTCAGCCATAGAGTGCTTTCTGAGCATGGCGAGCCCCTGGGTTTAACCTCAACACAAAATCAAAGCACAGCTTCTCAGGGAGGGTGAGGCTGGAGGAGCCCAAGGTCAGTGAGACCCTCTCTTAAAATGAAAGGAAAAGAGTGGGATGTAGCTCAGTGGTCCAGGTCAAGCCCCAATGGTATATATATATATGAAAAAACAATATATATACCTCAGGCAAATTAGAAAGACACTGTCTCCAAATTTTTGAAACACTCTTTAAAGATATCATATATATCCACATATATATGATATCTACTAATGAAAACAATTTGAAAAATATTTTAGTATTTCTCATTACCTCCTGGCCTCTGATCTTTGAGGAGGCAGTCTGACCTATAAAAGGAAACATTTGGGGTTCGGGCTGTGGCTCAATGTTCCATCCCCAGCAGAGAAAGGGGTGGGGTGGCGGGAGGCAGGCAACCCTCTCAAACAGCAATGTGCAGCAGAAATAAAATGGGCGCCTTGTGCTCAATGTAGATAGTCTACATTCTACTATTATCAATTCTTATGTACAGACCTGACTCTGCTGATCCCACAAATCTGCTCAGCTGTTTGCCCTAAAAGCAAAAAGAAAAGGTGTTGATTGAAATCAGGAAAGGAACTTTGACCAGTGCAGCTACACC
>NW_026009130.1:0-3431 GCF_001458135.2 Marmota marmota marmota | reverse complement strand
ATGACCCACAGAGAATTCTTGAAACCATTGATAGTACTGAACCCCATATGTACCGTTATTTTTTTCCCGGTGTGCCCTGTAACATTGCCACCTAGTACAAGAGTTAACTTGTCCTTCCATGTTTTATGTCCTGTGCTTACTTTGCATCCTGAATTTGGCACTTTGAGTTCATTATTAAGTAAAATAGGAGTTACTTGAACAGAAGCCCTGACATACTGAAGCAGTCCAGAGACCCCCACTCAGAAGACCCTTTCCATAATTAACTGTTTTCTCTCATCAGAAAGATTTTTACAAAGAGTATCAGCAGGCAGGATGTCTGCAGAGGGAATTGTGGTTGGAAGATTCCTCTTTTTGTAAATGCCAGGTTTGCAAAAAAAAAAAAAAAAAAACATGTAATAAAGTCTGGAAGCTAGTTGTGCAAAAAAAAAAAAAATTACCTTTGTTTTCTTTGTAAAGACTTATAAAACCCCTGTCTGACCTAAAAAGCACTCTCTGAGAACTCTGATAAATAAAAAAATATGTAAACCTCCAAACTCCTCCTACCACTGGATATAAAATTCAAATAATTTCTAGACGCTAGGTCCAGAGGAGACTTTCAGGCACAAGTCACACTTTGGACCTGGCTACAGGCAATGAACCTGCTTCCTGCTAATTCCTAAGGTGTCCAGCCTCTTCTGCCCTACATCAATACCATGGCATGTTATCTGATAGCTAAGAAGTTTGCAAAGTGACTCATGGACAGGTAGATGCTGGACAAATGGGTGATTCACATCCCAAGAAGGATAAAACACTCTAGCATGAGCTTACATTACATTACTCTCAAAAACAAATAATCTAAAATACATAAATTCCTCATTTCTAGAAATTTCCATTTAGTATTTTTAGTCTTCATTGGATATAAGTAACCAAAACTGCAAAAAGTGAAACCACAGATAAGAGGAGACCATTATATTTCCAGAAAAGGTAATGTCATAGTGTACAGATTGTAAAGATCCCTTTCAGTTCAGTACATAGTTTTCTGAAGATTGAAATTACTCCAGATGGCCACAGCTCCGAAGAGTAGACAAGTCTCCCGAAGGGACTGGTGACTGCTGTGCATCTTTGGGTGAAAAGACTTTGTGCTGCCCACCTCACTTTTTTTTTTTTTAATCCGTGAAGGGCTATGATACATGAACTGAGGGGTCCTGACTCAGGTTCCTGCTGAGACGTTGAATGTTGGGATCAGGTGTCTTTCTCACAATGACATCACCAGCCTTAGGTCTATTTATGCACACTCAGTCATATGCATCTAGAAACTCCATTCTTATATTCACAAAATGAATTAAAAACTACACTAAACAAATAATAAGTAAATACTAAATAATGTTTATTCTGAATCAAGTATAATAACACCAAGATTTGTAGAGGATCTATCCCATGACCCACAGAGAATTCTTGAAACCATTGATAGTACTGAACCCCATATGTACCGTTATTTTTTTCCCGGTGTGCCCTGTAACATTGCCACCATTACCAGAGTTAACATGTTTTTATTTTTTTTTTTTGACTTATTTTATCAGTTGGTTTCAGTGATATATGACATCAGTATTCATTTTGACATGATTGTAAATGCAAAGAATATCATTTGTTCTAATTCAGTTCCCAGTAGATTTTATTCTCAGCCTAACCATGGAAAATGCAAATCTCATTAGTTCTTTATGGAGTTAAATAATAATGGTTAAATCAAATTATCAGATGTTTGAAGACTGATTTTTTTACCTGATATACAAAAGTTTTATTTTGGTTTCACCTGCATCTATGGAATATGATGGATAACTTTTGTCATAGTACCCTGACAACCCTTGAGGACAGGACACAACCTGTAACCCTGCACCACCTTGGTGCTGAGGCCGCTAATTCTTCCCTATATTTTATTGATTACACATGCATTTTTTACCAATCAGTACAACTGAAGCATACTCAGAGTATTTGGAGAAATTGTGCTGTTGTTGACAAGATAGATCACCCATACTGAGCTTGAAATTGTTAATTATATAATTAAATGCAGCTTTCCTCTTTGTAATTTGCTTGTTTATACCCTTTCAGAATTAAAAGGATATGTATGTGCATATATAGCAACATGATGGAGGAGTATTATTAATATAAGAAGGAAACCCAGTAGAATATATATGAGTTATATGCTTAGTTGCAAGCCTTAATGAGTCCGCTGTTTAGAAAAAAAAATACACAAATAACTTTATATTTTAAATGACACTTCTGGATCAAAAAAACTCTACTCCAAAGTAAAATGTATATGGTCAAATGTCACAGTGGAGACACCAAGTTAAACTCTATTATCTACTATTTAATTTAGAACGTGGTTGAACATCTAACCTTTTATGACAATCAATTCAGTTTTACCAGTTACAGAACATTTTATGCAAAAATACAGATACTTTCATGATTCTAAAATTCTGAAATTAAATAAGACTCAAACTTTAAAATGATGTATTAACTGGGAGTACAGTGTGTTAATAAGAACATGGAAGATGAAGTGCTCAGAAAAAAATGAAAGATAAAATGTTGACTCTTCTTTAAAATAAATTTCAAACAAATGCACTTGTGTCTAATTTAATTCATGACACATCTCCATTTAGAAATATGTGAAGAAAGCAGAATACTAAAGAGAAAGGAATATTCCCCTTGTACTGCACAGAATATATACATTTCTTAAGTTGGCTGCTTCCTTCAGAGCGTATGTTTTGTAACATTTGTAATAACTTAGCAAAGGGGCAACATGATGCAAAGTCCAGAACTGACCTACAGAGTTGAGACTCCAGCTGACCTTCTGGGGTCTTGGGACATTCAGTAGCTCAGATAATATCACTGCACCTCATCTTACTCACATATTCAAGTGCAACAGCCACATCTTACTCAGCTCAAAAGAATGTGATTAAAATCAAAGTGCCTTGAGACTTTTTTATTTCATAAGTATTTCCTGTGCTCATACAGGTTCTAACAGGGTCAACATGGAGAAACTTGTTCATACTCTTGTACATTGGTACTTAGGAGTGTTGTCACCATCAAATTGGAAGAAATGGTGAGTTTTCCAGTACAAATGGTGGAGATCAATTTTACTAGTTAGGTAAAGAGGGAAGGTGGGGTTCTGTAATGGTGTGCATGTGACAAGAATGTATATGCCTGATAATTGAAGTTCTTTCTTGCTGTACCAAACTCTAGGTTTTTAAAACTCAATCAAGATTTTTTTCCCCATTTTTTTTTGTCTTTCTGTTTTGAATTAAGTTAACTTATTTATTCAGGCACTCAGATAATGTCACTGCACCTCATCTTACTTACATATCACACAATACAAATGTCATGATTAGCATTTAGTGTACTACATTCTTAGCCAGAAAGTTTGTGAATTTGGAATATATATATATATATATATA
>NW_026009129.1:0-3431 GCF_001458135.2 Marmota marmota marmota | reverse complement strand
TATATCAAAGAAGACATTTGGCATTTGTTTTTTAGGGATTGGCTAGCTTCACTTAGCATAATCTGCTCTAATGCCATCCATTTCCCTGCAAATTCTATGATTTTGTCATTTTTTAATGCAGAGTAATACTCCATGGTGTATAAATGCCACATTTTTTTAATCCATTCGTCTACCGAAGGGCATCTAGGTTGGTTCCACAGTCTTGCTATTGTGAATTGTGCTGCTATGAACATCGATGTAGCAGTGTCCCTGTAGCATGCTCTTTTTAGGTCTTTAGGGAATAGACCTAGAAGGGGAATAGCTGGATCAAATGGTGGTTCCATTCCCAGCTTTCCAAGAAATCTCCATACTGCTTTCCAAATTGGCTGCACCAATTTGCAGTCCCACCAGCAATGTACAAGTGTACCCTTTTCCCCACATCCTCGCCAGCACTTGTTGTTGTTTAAAAAAAAAAAAAAAAAGGAAAGTACATGAGAAGCCAGCCAGCTGACAAACAGATGTTCTTTAAACCTGATCATTAGACTCCTTCATTTTTCAAAATTGACATAAATATTTTTAAACAGTCTTTTTTGTTTTCTGCCCAAGATGTTACCTCTGTCCCAGGGGATGCAATATGGAATGATCCCTTTCTTTTATAAAGTGGGAGAAGGAGAATTGTGATAGTCAGTTTTCTGTCACTGTAACAAATATCCAAGATAAGCAACTTAGGAAGAGAAAAGGTTTATTTTGGCTCACACTTTTGGAAGTTATGGTCCATGATTGATTGGCCCTGTTGCTTTGGGCCTGTTGCAAGGCAGCACATCATCGCAGGAATATGTGGCAGGTCAAAACTATTCACCTTGGGGCCAGGAAGGAAAAGAGAGCAAAGAATTGGCTTTAAATTTCCACCTCCAAGAACTTTAATGCCTCCCACCAGGCCCCACATTCTAAAAGTTTCACCAGCTCTCAACAGTACCATCTTTGGAAACAAACCTTTAACACATGGAGTTTTGGACATCCAATCCCTAGCAAGGATTTTCTTTTTCTTTGTTGTTTTTTTTTTCCAATTTTTTAGTTGTTTTTTTCAGTTATACATGACAGTAGAGTGTATTTTGACATATCTATATACATGGAGTATAACTTCCCATTCTTGTGGTTGAACATGATGTGGAGTTAAACTGGTCAGGTATTCATACATGAACACAGGAAAGTTATGTCCAGTTCATTCTACTGTCTTTCCCATTCCCATCCCTCATCCCATCCCTTCATTCCCCTTTATCTAATACAGGGAATTTCTATTCTTTCCTCTACCCCTAAATGTGTGTTAGCATCTGCATATCAGAGAGGACTTTCAACCTTTGGTTTTTTGGGATTGGCTAGCATGGTAGTCTCCAGTTCCATCCATTTATGGGCAAATGCCATAATTTCATTCTTCTTTATCTTTATGGCTGAGTAATATTTCATTATATATATATATATATAATGATATATATATCACATTTTCTTTATCTGTTCATCTGTTGAAAGGCACCTAGTTTGATTCCATAGCTTAGCTATTGTGAATTTAGCTGCTATAAACATTGATGTGGCTGTGTCTCTGTAGTATGCTGATTTTAAGTCCTTTGGGTAAAAACCAAGGAGTGGGATAGCTGAGTCAAATGATAGTTCCATTCCAGACTTTCTGAGGAATCTCCATACTGCTTTCCAGAGTGGTTACACCAATTTACAGTCTCACCCCACATGCTTGCCAACACCTACCCTTACTTGTTTTCTTGATAATTATAGTAGGGATTTTGAACAAAAGGCGAGCAAGGAGGACTCTACTCTCTCATAAGCACATTGTGAGGCAGATGCACGTTAGGAAAGAGTTGAGTATCTAGAAACTCATTTCCATCAAATTATCTATGCCTACATGACTCTTAGAAATCTTCTCAAGCCCAGTTTAGAAGCTGGTGAGCCCTCACAGCAATTCTCAAATATATTAGTTGCATATGTAATGAAACATATTGATGGTATATTTAAAGAATATCTAAATTTTTATAATCTCACACTTATTTGTATGTGTATCTTCTATCTATGGTCAACAGTCCTGGATTTTGTTTCCTATTAAATGTTTTCTTTCTTAAATTTCAATGTTTCTTTTAAAATCATTTTAGTACGAAAAGTTATGAAGCAATTAAAACTTTGGATATGGGGTATTGTTTAATGGTAGAGTGTTTAGCATGTATGAGGTCCTGGATTCAGTCCTTGGGACCCCCTCTCAAAAGTTATGTGTGTTATGTGATGGTGGAATGTGATGGACATCATTATCCAAAGTACGTATATAAAGACATGAATTTGTGTGAACATACTTTATATACAAATAGAGATATGAAAAGTTGTGTTCTATACGTGTAATAAGAATTGTGATACATTCCACTGTCATGTATTTAAAAAAATAAAAGCAATTTTAAAAAAAGAGTGCTTTATTGAGTGGGTTATTGCTTTGGCTACCTGAGGCTCAATCCCACTGGACATCCTCTGATGAACTCTAAAAAAATGTTTCAGAATTGTTCCACTAGGAAGTGAGGAGCTGGGGTATCTTCCAGTGCCCAGTTGTCATTTGTTGAAAGATCATGCGACAGGTGCGTTAACTCTCGGCACTTCTAATCTATACCCCTTCAGGCTGAGCATGCTCCAGAATCAGACTGCTCTCAGGCAGATAAATGGAGGAAGCTGAGAGCACAGCAACAGTCTGTCCGTGACTTCTAGGTAAGCCTGAAGGATTATGTGTTCTAATAGTAGTTGCTAGAAACTGCCAATCATAATCATAGCACTCCTCCCCCTACTAATGAAAAACTGGTCCAGTGTTGAGAGCCACAGCCGAAGGGGCCCCAGCAAACTTCCAGCTGCCGGCTGATGATTGGCTCACAGTGGCCCCAGCAACATCTAGCTGATTGGCTCCTCGGCCCCAGCAACATCTAGCTGATTGGCTCCTCTGCGGTGATGCTCATTGGACTGTTTCCCTGCCCTTTCAGACCACGGAGCTGCTCATTGGGGGACTTTTTTGGCTCCGCCCACGTGACCCAGCCAATCGGCCTCAAGAGCAGGAGGATTGTGGGAGGTGGAGAGAGGCTTGTGTGGGAGAGAGAGGCTTGTGGAAAGCCGGTGGTGGCAGTTGAGGCTCTGAGGATTTTTCCTGAGAGGCTGTTTTGTTTGGCGTGTGTGGTTCTAAAAATAAAGTTAGTTTCTTTTGACAAGTGGCTCCTGATTGTGCCCAGCCAGACTGCGGCATTTGGTGGCCCGTACGGGGATCGAACCCGCGACCTTGGCGTTATCAGCACTTACATAAGGTTTTTGGTAATAATTTTAGATCAATAAATTTTTTTTTAAATTGTAGTGTTTCCTGGTTGGTATATGAGACATAATAAAATTATTTCATTCTTATGATGTATAGGGAATGTTAATCAAAA
>NW_026009128.1:0-3431 GCF_001458135.2 Marmota marmota marmota | reverse complement strand
TCATGTACATGGAGAATCACAAAGCCCAGAATCACAAGACTGGGGATTTCTTTTTCCCCAGTGATTGCACTTCCATGGTCAGCAGAGGTCCCAACATATATAGATAACTCAAAAAACTCAACACCAAAAAAATAAAAAAAATAAAAACAATAAATGGGCTAAGGAATGAACAGACAGTTCACAGAAGAAGAAATACAATTGATTAACAAATATATGAAAAATTGTTCAACATCTCTAGCAATTAGAGAAATGCAAATCAAAGGTACTCTAAGATTTTATCTCCTTTTAAATGGGAATCATCAGGAATATAGGCAACAATAAATGTTGGTGAGGATGTGGTGAAAAAGTTACACATGTATATTGCTGGTGGGACTGCAAATTGGTGCAACCAATATGGAAAGCAGTATGCAGATCCCTCAGAAAACTTGGAATGGAACCACCATTTGACCTAGGCATCCCACTCCTTGGTTTATACCCAAAGGAACTAAATCAGCAGACTATGGTGACACAGCCACGTCAATGTTTAAAGCAGCTCAATTCACAATAGCTAGACTATGGAACCAACCTAGGTATCCCTCAACTGATGAATGGATAAAGAAAATATGGTATATATACTCAATGGAATATTGCTCCTTTTTTAAAGAAGAGTGAAATTATGGCATTTGCCAATAAATGGTTGGAGTTGGAGAATATCATGCTAAGAAAAATTAGCCAATCTCACAAAACCAATGGCCAAATGTTTTCTCTAATATGCAGATGTTTATTTATAATAAAGCATGGGCACTAGGGAAGAACAGTATTACCTTAGGTTAGGTAGAAGGAAGTTATGGGAGGGGAAGGAGAGGATATGGGGATAGGAAAGATAGTAGAGTGAAACAGACATTATTACTGTATGTGACTACATGACCAATATGATTCTAAACATGTACACTCAGAAAAATGAGAAATTATATCCCGTCTATGTATGATATATCAAAGTGCATAAATGCATTCTACTATCCTGTATAACTAATTAACACAGATAAAAAATTTAAAAAAGTATGAAATTATGGCATTTTCTGTTAAATGAATGGAGCTGGAGAATAACATTCTAAGTGAAATAAGCCAATTCTCCAAACCAAAGGCCAAAACTTTTCTGTGATATGTGTATGCTAATTCACAATAAGGGGGAAGCTAAGGAAAAATAGAGGTAGTTCAGTTCAGGCAGAGGGGAGTGAAGGGAGGGGAGGTGGTATAAAGATAGAAAGGATAGTAGAATGGTTGGGACATTATTACCCTATGTGTATATATGTTTACATGACTGGTGTTATTCTACATCATGAGAAGAATGAGAAGTTATATTCCATTTATGTAAGATGCATCATAATGCATTTACTCTCACGCATAACTAATTAGAATAATTTTTTAAAAGTCATTCAGATCTTAAAACTATGCTATGTTCTCCATAATATTATAGTTATCATCATTTTTATGGGAGAGGAAGAGGAAACTATTTCTTCTTTTATGTTGAATCTATTAAAGCTTCGTTTTCTGACCTTTCTTTCTGAGTGTGTTTAAACTTTGGGGCATTTTTCTCCTAAGGACCAACAAAACAGGTTTTGATGATGAGATGGTTCATTTATGGGGAAAGTGTAATAGGAAACAGGATTCAAGAAATGTAGAGAAGTTGTAGTTAAATTTAATCTACAGGCGGCTGGGGATGTGGCTCAAGCAGTAGCGTGCTGGCCTGGCATGCGTGCGGCCCGGGTTCGATCCTCAGCACCACATACAAACAAAGATGTTGTGTCCGCCGAATACTAAAAAATAAATATTAAAGAATTCTCTCTCTCTTTAAAAAAATTAATCTATAGGTTGTTAATCATATCAGTTTCAAATATCTTTTCAAAAACAAACTGAGAATTAGTTATCTAGGAATTAGATATACTTTACTTGTGTGAGAATGGAGAAATTGATCACATTTTATAGGCCATTTTCCCTTCCATATCCAATGTTTCAACTTCACTTTCTTTTTGTAATAAATTTTAAAGGTATATTTCTCTTTTGTATTCAGATGTAAGAAATAAATCAAAAATTATACATGAAATGCACAATATTAGTGAAAAAGAAATAACTAAATATACATGTTTCATAAAGCTTCTCAGAAAATTTTCTCCTTGGCCTACAATTAATTCATCTCTTCTCAAATGTTCCCAAAAAACATTTTTTCCCTTTTCCACATCATTTTCATGAAATAGTTTGCTTAAATTTGCCTATAATTTGTTTACATCATTCCCTGAAGACTATAATTCTCCCAAACCTTATAAAGCTCACAGTGCTACTCAAATCATTAAGGAATGCTTTATATGGTGGATATCTATGAATCTGTTGCATTATTTGGAACCTCCAAAGTATTAGACAAATCATATAACATGCTCACTGAAATGGAGTTGTGGCTCTACCTAATTGAATTAATCGCAGTTTTCCATGCATTTTTTTAACTACTGTGAAAATCTCAGTCCAGTATATGTGGCCTTAGAATGCTTAAAATTAAAAAAAAATAATTTCCAAATTGAAAATGTATGATATTTATGTCTACTCTATATTAAAATATTTCTTTTTTCTCCCAAATGAAATATAATTGAACACAAACTATTCCATTCAATGGAAAAGAATGAAGCAACAGGTATTTAATTTATACTAACCATAATTTTCAAATGCAAAATTTGGATAGCTGTATTTTTGCCACACTTTTACTATTAATGCTAAATGTGTAGACCATAAACATGGGATTTTGAAACTTACTTTCCTTATGTAAAAGTAATGCAAACTTTGGTGCCATTTTTAAATTAATTTTGTAAAAAATGTAAATTCTTGTACAGTTTAAACAGCAAGTGTTTCCCAAACATCTCATGTGTTGCAAACATACTATCCACATTAGGAATGTTCAGAGAACAAGTAATTATAAGAGTTGAAACCACATGAGTAGATTAATATATTTGATGGATTTATAATCGACCACTTAATGATAACTGTAGACAGGCAGATGGGAATTGACTAGAGGAACTATTTAACCCAGGATGTAGCCTTGAACTATGTCTTGTCCATGGCTCCTCTCTATCTCTTCCTCTCTTTCTCTCTTTCCTAGCTGCCATGAGCTGAGCAAATTTCTTCTGCCACACCCTTCAGACCCAGATCAATGTAGTCTTCCAACCATGGACTGAATCTCTGAATCTGTGTGATCAAAATAAATATTTCCTCTGTTAAGTTGTTCTTATCAGATATTTTGGTCACAGCTACAAAATCTTACTAACATACCTCTCTTCATTTTCAGAAAATCTTCCTATTTTTCCTGAGATAAACAGAGACCCTCTTTAATATATCAGACTGCCACATAGGCTGCTTATAATTAGTAAAAATTATGTAATACGTTGAGAAATATATATATATATATA
>NW_026009127.1:0-3431 GCF_001458135.2 Marmota marmota marmota | reverse complement strand
ATATATATATATATATATTCCTGAATTTAAATCTAAATACAAATGGATTTTTTTCTAAAATGTTCTAGATATACAAATACAAATATTTATATTTATTTTCCTATTAGAGATGTCATTAAAACTGCAAAACTCTAATACTTTCAACCATTTTTAAAAGGTATTATAATGGTGAGAAATAACTTTCAAATATCAGAGTTAGAACTTTAAATAACCCTCAAGACTACTAATCAGGTTGGATTTTCACCAACATTGTTATTTAATTTAAGACAATCTGGACAAAGATGCCTGAAACAACTTTCTTGAAGATCAATTTACTAAGAATGAAATCCACAAAATACACTTGAAAGTGAAAATTACAAACCAATGCTTTCCTCCTGACTGAATTCAGCAATAAAATATTAAATAGAATATTAAGAACAACAATTAAAGAGCTTAGCTTTTAAGCTGTCTGGTGGTGTGTAAGATTCAGTTCTTTATTGGCTATTAGAAGAATTACCAAAGATTACTTTAGTTATTTTAAGTGAATATAGAACTGCCTGCTCAGTGGTAGTGACAGGAAGCACTTACCATGGGAAAAAAAGTTCTTATATTTTCATTTTGGAAAAAAATTTATTTTGCAATTCATTAGAATGAAGTTTATTTAGTATGAACAATATTAAAAATGTTATTATATTTAAAATAAATCTTTACATTGAATTTCCAACTCTGGAAACATTTGAAAAATCATTTCTAGTGTCTCTTTTCAGGACCGTCAATCACATAAAAATGTTCATTTAATAAGTCTATAAAAATGTAAGTAGGAAATAGATTCTCAAAGATAAGTGCATTGCAAGAAAAACACTGCTGTGCTAAGACAAATGCTAACCCTAAGAAACAGCAATGCATTGTAAAAACAAAGTATATCTGCCTTTTCTTTTCAATGAAAATGTATTTAGTATGCATTATGAATAAAATGTATGCTTTAAGTGGATGTGAGATGATGGAAGGGAGAGGCTGTTTAGCAGCTGTTCCTTAACTATACACGGTAGGAAGGACAACAGAATATGAAATGTCAAGAAAATATTATTAATGGAAACTGCAGTCAAAATTCACTGCAGCACAACAGAGGCTTTCTTTCAGTCTGCATGAGTTCTTTCTTTCATTCTGTAATCTTAACTCTTCAGAAAATAACATGCCGCTCTCTGTGGTAAAAGAGCCTGTCCTTTTCCGTGGCATAGTAAAAGAGCTATGGGATCAAGGTGATAAGACTCTTTATCGAGTGTTTTAGTAGTATGAGAAATCAGGGGCGGTATAATCATGGCCCTCCAGGAGGGTAGTTGTGGTAAAGGCGACTACTAAAATCACTTCCAGTGGATGTTCTTTACTAGATTCTTGTTCCAATGAGGTCAGACAACAGTAATTTGTTATGTGGGTCATGGCAGAATCCTTCTTCTAAGCACTACAAAGCATGACTCCTTTGTCAATATAAATACATCCTAATGCATTTGGTCTCCCTATAGGCTGTAATACACGATTCAGGGAACAACTGGGCCAAATTCTGCCACTCGGCATTATAATACCTTTTCATCTTCCTTTCTTTTCTCATTACATTAAAATAAAAAAAACATACACATGCATACACAAATAAAAAGACAAGCCCATTTTCATTTATT
Source organism: Marmota marmota marmota (assembly GCF_001458135.2). Classification (NCBI taxonomy): domain Eukaryota; kingdom Metazoa; phylum Chordata; class Mammalia; order Rodentia; family Sciuridae; genus Marmota; species Marmota marmota. The sequence goes on along the minus strand of NW_026009127.1, from coordinate 1,779 downwards.
TGTCATATTTCACTATGCAATATCATCAAGAATGACTATCAGAAGAACAGACATGTTAACACATGCATTTCAAAGACAAGAATCAAAAACAACAGAAATATTTCATTAATAATTCAGCACACTCATATTTTCACTTTCCCACAAAATTCATTGCTGTAAATCTTTATGCTTGTCTTCTCATCTAAGCCTACATTTGTAAAATATAAAAACTGAAAGCTGTAATGCTCCCTTACAATTGAAGAGTGCTACAGTATAGTAAATATTAATTCTAGAATTATCTAGTTCTACCTGTATGTGTCTTTCAATTTTTATTAGTATCATTATTTAAATGTTCTATCTATAAGCTGAGTAAAAGCTCCAAATTTTTGAGATTAAAATATTTTAAAGCAATCTGAATAAATGCATGTTGAAAACTAGATTTACATTGGGAAAAAAAATTGTGTTATGTGTGTACTTACTCAATCACTTCCTCATCTCTTCACACATAAAACAAAGGAAGAACTTGAACATTCTCAGAGTTAATATTCGTCATATATTAACGTTTTATAGTGCTTAGTTTTCTTTATTATCTTCAATTACAACAATTCCACACTAACTCCCCCTACCTCCTTCATTAATGATAAACACGCAACTCAGAACGGTCAATGGACTGGCTGAAAATCATGGATTTCTAATTGAAGGATACTGTTCTTTCTGACTGCTCTGAGAAAAGGAGATTTTAGGTTAAATAAGTCCATTATTGAAGAGTTTGTGTGTTGTGATTTCGGGAAGAAGAAGGTTAACTGCAAAAAGAAAAAAAAGTTTTTTTAAAAAATATATAAATAAAAAAACAAAAAGATGATTTTGTTCTCTGTGGGTAGTGATATGGCTAGAGGGAAGAAATGTTTGACAAGATGTTATGCAAAGGTCATTTACTGATACAAGATTCAAAGATTCTCTATTATTCTTGTCTTCTGAAACCTACACTGAATCTTGTAAGATCTAGTAATAGCAAGTATATTGTATAAATCTGTACTTGAAAAGTTAGCTCTGAATCCAAAGTATTCATTAATAATATTCTTTGTGATATAAATCAGCACCAAGGAGCTGCTTTTATGTTGCTAAAGAACATAGTTTAAAGAGTAAAAGCTCATGTATGTGTGCTCACATTAAAACACTAATCATTAACAAACTTTTCAAACTGAACTTTGAAAATTAATTTTAAATAATTTTAGTTGTAGTTGGACACAATATCTTTATGTCTATTTATTTTTATTTTTATGTGGTGCTGAGGATTGAACCCAGTGCCTCACACATGCTAGGCAAACACTCTACCACTGAGTCAAAATCCCAGCCTTGAAGATTATTTTTAATGAAAACAACAATTTTGTATCTTAATATATGTCAAGTACTATGCTAAGTAATTTGCAAATATATTATTTAATGTTCACAACTACCTTCTAAATTAATGTTATCGTTGACAGTTGAAGCACCAGATAGTTAAGAACCTAGAATTGCTCCTCGATTTATGTAAGATGAGAGATAGTTATGTTAGTCATCTTTTCATTGCTTTTACAATGTACATGACCAAAAGAATGTAAAGGAGAAAAAGTTTATTTTGAACTTACAATTTCAGAGGTTCTATCCATGGTTGGCTGACTCTATCACTGGGATGCGAGGTCAGGTGGAGTATGATGGTACAGAGAAAACTGTGCACTTCATGGTAGCCAGGAAGGAGAAAGAGAAAGAGAGAGAGAGAGAGAGAGAGAGAGAGAGAGAGAGAGAGAGAGAGAGAGAGAG
>NW_026009126.1:35997-43265 GCF_001458135.2 Marmota marmota marmota | reverse complement strand
CTAGGGTTCTCCTTAAAACTCGAATTAGGGCTAGGTTTAGGGCTAGGTGTAGGGTTAGGGTTTTGCTTAGGTTAGAGTTATGGCTATGGCTCGGTTTTGTATTAGTGCTAGGGCTAGAGGTAGTGCTAGTTTTAGGAGTAGTGACAGGGTTAGGTTTTAGGGTTAGTGTTAGATTTAGGCTTAGGTTTTGCATTAGGGTTAGATTTAGAGTTAAGGTTAGATCTAGGGTTAGGGCTAGGGCTAAGGATATAGCTAGGGTTAGGCCTAGGGTTAGGGCTAGGTTTAGAGTTCCAGTAAGGGATAGGGTAAGAATTAGTTTTAGGGCTTGGGAGAGAGTTAGACTTACTTTTAGGGCTAGGGTTAGGATTAGGGTTAGGGTTAGGGATAGGGCAAAGGTAGGTCTAAGATTATGCATAGGGTTGGTTTTAAGTTAGGCCTAAGTTTCAGGTTAGGGTTATGATTAAGGCTATGTTTAGTGCTAATATGGGCTAGGGTTTGTTTTTGGGTTAGGGCTAGGATTTTATCTAGGGCTAATGTCAGGTCTAGGGTTATGGTTATGGATAGTTTTAGGGTTAGGTTTTGACTAGGTCTGATGTAAGGATTAGGTTTAGGTTAAGGGTTAGGTTAGAGATAGTAGAATTTTTAGGGTCATGGTCTTGGTTAGGATTACTTTTAAGTTTGAGTTTAGGTTAGGGGTCAAATTAGCATTAGGGTTTCGTTTTGGGTAATGACAGGGTTAGATTTAGGGTTCAGGTTACGTTAGGGTAATTTATAGGGTTGGGGTTTGTGATAGGTTTAGGGTTAGGCCTAGGGTTAGCATTATGGAAAGGGTTATGTTTAGGGTAATAGATACAGTTAGAATTAAGGTTGGGGTAGGGTTATGGTTAGGATTAGGCCTTGAGATAGGGTCAGGTCTAGAATTAGCATTAGTGTGTGCGTTATGATTAGGGTAATGGATACAGTTAGAGCTAAGTTTAGATCTAGACTTATGGTTAGGATTAGGTCTTGAGTTAGTGTTAGGGTATGGGTTAGAACTAGTGTTAGGGTTATTGTTATGATTAGTGTAAGAGTTAGATTCTGAGCTATAAATAGGGTTAGAGCAAAGGTTAGGTTCAGGGTTATGTTTATGGAGAGGTATATAAAAGGTTTAGGGTTAGGGTTATGGCATGGTTATAATTAAGTTTAAGGTTATAGTTAGGGTAATAAATACGGGTAGATGTAGATTTAGGGTTAGGGACAGGTTTAGATTTAAGTTTAGGATTATGGTTAGGTCTAACCTAATGCTTAGGTTTATGGTAAGAGTTAGGGTTTGATCCATGGTTAGGGCTATAGCGAGTATTAGTTTAGGGTTAAGTCTAGGGTTACTTTTTTGTTTAGGGTTAGGATTATGGTTAGGGTTAAGGCTAGGGTTACAATTAGGTTTAGGGTTAGGGTTATGGTAATTCATAAGTTTAGAGCTAGAGTTATGGCTAAGGTTAAGGTTAGGATTAGGTCTAAGTTTAGGGTAAGATTCAGGGATAGTTCTAGGTTTATGTTTATAGTAACAGTTAGGTTTTGAGCTAGGGTTAGGACTAAGGCGAGGGTTAAGTTTGGGTTAGGGCTAGAATTAGGGTTGGGATTAGCTTAGGGTTAGATTAAGGCCTAGGATTAGCTCTAGGATTTGTTTTAGGTTTAGACCTAGGGTTAAAGCTGTGGGTAATGTTAGAGTTAGGGTTATGATTAGGGCTAGTTTTAGGATTCTGGTTATGCCAAGATCCAGTGTAAGGTTTAGATTATAAATTAGGGTCAGGTTTAGAAGTAGGTTAACTGTTAAAGGCAGAGTCAGTGTTTGGGTTAGAGTTCAAGTTAGGGTTACAGCCAGAATTAAGACTAGGTTTAGGTCTAGGGGTAGGGTTAGTTTTTGTGTTAAGTTAAGGGTTATTGTTAGGCCTCAGAACAGGTTTTTGTTTAGGTCTAGGGCTAGAATTAAGGCTAGATTTAGCATTAGGTTTAGGTCAAGGGCTAGTGTTATGTTTTAATCTAGTGTTAGGGTCAGGTTTAGAACTAGGGTTTGTATTAGGGTCAGGATATGGGTCAGGGTTAGTGTTATGGTTTGGGATAGGTTTAGAGCAAGAATGAGGGCTAGGGTCAGGACTATTAATAAGTTTAGGATTTTGATTAGCCTAAGGATTAGGCCTAGGTCTAGGGCTACCTTTAGGGTTAGGGTTATTCATAGGGTAAAGGATAGCCTTAGAGCTTGGTTAGGGCTAGAGTTAGGGTTATGGTTAAATCTAGGTTTACGGCTCAGGTTAGGGCTAGTTTTTATGTAAGGGTTAGGGCTAATGTTAGGGCAATGGCTAATGTAAGAACTAGGGTTACAATGAGGATTAGTTTTAGGGTTAGGGTTACGGTTAAGTCTAGTGTTAGTGTTAGGTTTAATGTTAGGATAATATTTAGAGCTAGGGTTAGTGTTAGGATATGAGTCAGGGTAAGGATTAGTGTTAGGACTCAAGTTAGGAATAGGTTTACTTTAAGTTTTAGTTTAAGGTTCGGAGGGTATTTAGAGCTAGGGTGAGTGTTACGATATGAGTAAGGTTCAGGGTTAGATTTAAGGTTAGGGTTAGGATTCAAATTAAGGCTATGCTTAGGTCTAGGTGTAGTGATAGGTTTGTTTTAAGTTAAGGTTTAGGGGTAGGGCTATTGCTCATTTTGTTTTACGGCTAGAGTTAAGGTTAGGGCTAGTTTTACAATTAGCATTAGGGTTAGGGCTAGTTTTAGTGTTTGGCTGAGGCTTACGCTTAGGGTTAAATTTCAAGTTAGGCTTAGATCTAGGGTTAGGGCTAGGAGTAAAGATAGGGCAAGGGTTAGGGCTAGGGTTATGGTTATGGTAATGGATAGGCTTAGAACCAGAAAAAGGGATAGTGTGATAGTTAGAGTTAGTCTTAGGGCTATGGTTAGTGTTAGGTTTAGGTATAAGTTAGCGGTATGGCCAGTGTTAGGCTTTGATCTAGGTTTAGGGTCAGTTTTAGACCTAGGGTTTGTGTTAGGGTCAGAATAAGGGTCAGGGTTATCATAAGCATTTGGGATACAATTAGAGCTGGAATGAGGGCTAGGGTCAGGACTATTAATAGGGTTAGGATTTTGGTTAGCCTAAGCATTAAGGATAGGTTTAGGTTTACCATTAGGGTTAGGGTTTCACTTAGGGTAAGGGAGAGAGGTAGAGCTAGGGTTAGGGCTAGATTTAGGGTAGGGTTAGTTTTTAATTTAGATTTAGGTTTTGGATTAGGGCTAGTTTTGTGTTAGGGTTAGGACTAGGAATAGGGCAATTGCTAATATAAGAACTAGGGTTACAATTAGGGTTAGTTCAGGTTTAGGGTTAGGGTTAGTGGTAATTTTAGTGTTAGGTTTAAGTTTAAGCTTTAGGGTGATATTTAGAGCTAGGGTTAGTTTTAGGATATGAGTCAGGGTCAGGCTTAGTGTTTAGACTCAAATAAGGGCTAGGGTTACTGTTAAGTTTTGGTTTAAGTTTAGGATGGTGTTTCAAGCTAGGGTGAGTTTAGTATCTGAGTCAGTGTCAGGTATACTTTTAAGGTTAGGGTTAGGACACGAATTAAGGCTATGGTTAGGTCTAGGTGTAGTGTTAGGGTTTAGTTTAAGTGACGTTTAGGGTTACGGCTATTCCTCGGTTTTGTTAGGGTTAGGGCTAGTTTTATGATTAGCATTAGGATTAAGGTTTAGTGTTAAGTCTTAGGTTTAGGATTAGGATTAGAGCTAGAACTAAGGATTGTGCAAGGGTTAGGTTTAGGGTTAGGGTTATGGTAAGGGCTAAGATTAGAACTAGTGATCGGGCTAGTGTGAGAATTATTGTTAGTCTTAGGGCTAAGGTTAGGGTATGTATAGGGATAGGATATGTATAGGGATAGCTTTATGTTTTAGGTATGTATAGGGATAGCTTTATGTTTAGGGTAAGGGTTAGGCTTTGAGCTAGGGTTTGAGTTTAGGATTAATCTAGGTTAATCTAGATTAATCTAAATTAGGGCTAGGATTAGATCTATGGTTAGTGTTAAGTTTAAGCATAGAATTAGGGATATATTTAGGATTTAGTTTAGGGTAAGGGATGGTGTTGAGGCTAATTATAGAGGTAGGGTGATGTTTAGAATAAGGGTTAGGTTAGGGTTATAATTAAGGCTAGGTTTAGGGCTAGGATGAGGGTTAGGGTTTGTTTTAGGGTTAGGGCTAGGATTAGGAGTATGGTAATTTCAAGTCTAGAATTATGTTTAATGATAGTTTTAGGGTTAGGATTATGGGTACGTCTAGTGTAAGGTTTAGGTTTAGGGTTAATGTCAGATTTAGTGCTAGTGGTATTATTAAGGTGAATGTCTAGGTTAGGGTTTGGAATATGTTAAGGCTTAAAGTTAGTGTTTGAATTAGCATTAGGGTAAATGTTTGGGTAATGATAGGCTTAGAATTGGGGTTCATGTTATGTTTAGGGAAATGGATAGGGATAGGATTAGAGATAGGTTTAGGTTTAGGCCTAGGATAAGCATTAGGGTTAGGGTTATTGTTATGGTAATTTATAGGATGAGGGCTAGATTTATGGTTATAATTATGGCTAGGGTTATGGTTAGGGTTAGAGTTAGGGTTAAAGCTCAGGTTAAGGCTTGGATTAGGGCTAATGTAAGTACAAGGTTATGATAAGGGCTAATTTAAGGGTTAAGATTAGGGCTAGATTTAATGTTAGGGTTAGTGTTAGGATTAGGGTGATGTTTAGAGCTAGGATTAGTGTTAGTGCTAGAGTCAGTGTCAGGGTTAGATTTAGGGTACGGCTTAAAACTCAAATTAAGGCTAGGGTTAGGGGTAGGTGTATGGTTAGGGTTGGGTTTAGTTTAAGGATTAGGGATAGAGCCAATGGCTCGGTTTTGTTTTAGGGCTAGGACTAAGATTAGGGCTAGTTTTAGGATTAGTGTTAGGGATAGGCTTAGCCTTCGGGTTAGGGTTAGATTTAGAGATAGATTATGATCTAAGGTTAGTGCTTGGGCTATGGATAAGGCAAGGGTTAGGATTAAGTTTAGGGCCAGAGTTATGTTATGTTAAGGGATAGGGTTAGAACTAGTGATAGGGCTAGATTGAGAGTTAGATTTATTCTTAGGTCTAGGCTTAGGGTTAGGTTTAAAGATAGGGTGAAATTAGAGCTAAGATTAGGGATAGGGTACATATTGGGGTTAGAGCTAGGGTTAGGGTTAAGTTTAGGATTAATCTAGGTTTAGGGCTAGGATAAGGGCTGGGGTTTTTGTTATGGTTAGAGCTAAGATTAGGGCTAGGGCTAATGTCAGGTGTGCGGTTATGGTTGAGGAGAGGACAGTGTTAGGATTTGGTTTATGGCTACTTTTAGTGTAAGGGTTAGGTTTAGGGTTAAGTGTCAGGTTTAGAGCTAGAGGAATTATTAGGGTCAGAGTCAGGTAAGAGTTTGATTGAGGTTAGGTTTTAGGGTTAGGGCTCAAATAAGCATTAGGGTCAGGGTTAGTGTAATGCTAGGTTTTTGTTTAGGGTTCAGGTGAGGTTATCGGTAATTGATAGAGTTAGGTTTAGCAATAGGGTTAGTGTTAGGCCTAGGATTAGCATTAGGGTAAGAGTAATGATTAGGATAACAGATAGTGTTAGAGCTAAGGTTAGGGCTAGGGTTATGGTCAGGAATAGGTCTTGAGTTAGGGTTAGGATTAGGGTTAGAACAATGGTTAGTGTTAGGGTTATGTTTATCATAAGGGTTAGAATTTGAGCTAGGTTTAGGGCTAGGGCGAGGGTTAGGTTTAGATTTAGGTCTAGGGATAAGATTAGAGTATGGTTAGGATTAGGGTTCAATTAGGGCTAGCATCATCATTAGGGGTAGGGTTAAGGTTAGAGTAATGGATATGGTTAGATGTAGGCATAGGGTTATGGTTAGTGTTAGATTGAGATTTAGGTTTTGGGTTAGGGCTATGGTTATGTTTAGGTTTATGTTAAGGGTTAAGGTTTGAGCTAGAGTTAGATCTATGGAAAGTGTGAGGTTTAGGGTTAGGTCTTGTGTTAGTTTTCTGGTAAGTTTAGAGTTAGTGTTAGGCCCAGGGATATCAATAGGCTTAGGGTTAGTTTTAGGGTAATGGGTAGGTTTAGAGCTAGGTTTAAGGCTATGGTTAAGTTTAGGATTAGGTATAGTGTTAGGGGTATATTTAGGGATAGGTGTAGCTTTATGTTTAGGGTAAGGGTTAGGCTTTGAGCTAGGGTTAGATCTAATCAAGTGTTAGGTTAGGGTTAGGGTTAGGGTTATGCTTAGGCCTAGGATTAGCTCTTGGTTTTGTGTTAGGTTTAGGCCTAGGGTTAGAGCTGTGGCTAATGTAAGAGCTAGGGTTATGATTAGGGCTAGTTTTAGGGTTAGGATTATGGCTAGGTGTAGTGTTAGTTTTATATTTTTGATTAGGGTCAGATTTAGAGGTAGGTTTAGTCTTAAAGGCAGGTTTAGAGTTAGAGTTAGGGTTACAGCCAAAATTAGAACTAGGTTAAAGTCTAGTGGTAGGGTTAGTGTTTGTGTTAGCTTAAGGGTTATTTTAAGGGATAGGGATAGATTTTTGTTTAGGTCTAGGGCTAGAGTTAAGGCTAGATTTAGGATTTGGTTTAGGTCTAGGTCTAGTCTTATAGTTTGGTCTAGGTTTAGGGCCAGGTATAGATCTAGGGTTAATGTTAGCGTCAAAATAATAGTCAGGGTTAACATTAGGGTTTGGAATAGGGTTAAAGCTAGAGTGAGGGTAGGGTTATGACTATTAATAGGGTTAGGGTTTTGGTTAACTTAAGGATTAGGGATAGGTCTAGTATTACCATTAGGGTTAGGTTTTCACTTTGGGTAAGGGATAGGCTTATAACTAGGGTTAGGGATAGAGTTAAGTTAGGGTTAGGTTTAAATCTAGGTTTAGGGCTCAGATTAGGGCTAATTTTTATGTTAGGGTTAAGGCCAATGTTATGGCAATGGATAATGTAAGGGTTAGGGGTAGCGTAGGTCTAGTGTTAGGGTTAGGTTTAATGTTAGGGGGATATTTATAGCTAGGTTAGTATTAGTATATAATTCAGAGACAGTGTTAATTTTAGGGTTAGGGTTAGGTCTCAAATAAGAGCTAAGATTACTGTTAGGGTTCAGTTTAAGGTGAAGGCGATCTTTAGAGCTAGGATGATTGTTAGGATATGAGTCAGCATCAGGGTTAGTTTTAAGGTTAGGGTTATGATTCGAATTAAGGCTAGGGTTACTGTTAGGGTTTGGTTTA